>NC_077229.1:56714580-56851286 GCF_027887165.1 Monodelphis domestica
TTTGGCCCTACTAGATGTGACCTGGGGCAAGTCACTTAACCTTTTTGCCTCAGTTTCCTCATCTGTAAAATTAGCTGTAGAAGGAAATGGCAAACCACTTCAGCAGCTTTGCCAAGAAAAACTGACATGGACCACAAGGAGTTGCTCAGGACTGAAACAACTTATCAGCCAGTTATGATAGAAAAAGAATTTAATGGACTAATAATGATCAAAAGAGAAAAATGCTTATGGTACTAAAATGGTGAAAGAGAAGATCAATAAATTGGGAATGCAATTTTAAAAAGTAGAAAAAGAACAAATTAAAAATCACCAAATTAGAAATCCAAAAAAAATTGAGATAAATAAAATTCAATGTAAGAAAACCATTGAATTAATCAATAAATCTAGGAGTTGACTTTATTTTAAAAAATCAACAAAGTGGATAACCCATTGTTAATATGATAAAAATAAGATAAAAATTTTAGCTTTAAAGAGGAAAAGGGTGAATATGCCAACATTGAAGATGAAATTAAAGCAATTATTAGGAATTGTTTTGCTCAATTAAATGTAAACAAATTTAATAATGTAAGTGAAATGGAAGACTACAAAAAAAAAAGAAATAAACTTCCTGGATAAAATACCTGGAGTATGCCTGCTAATATAAACCCTTGAACTATATGAACATAATTATAAAACATTTTTCTACAAATAAAGTCAGATCTAAATAACTGGAGAAATATTAATTGTTCATGAGTAGGGAGTGTCAGTATAATTAAAATGACAACCTCACCTACACTAATCTGCTTATTCAATGCCATTCCAATTAAAATTACCAAAGTTTTATTTTGAATTAAAAAATAATAACAAAATTTATTTGAAAGAATAAAGGACCAAGAATATTAAAAAATTAATGAAAAAAGTAAAATTAGAAGACATAGAAGTACCAGATTTGAATTTGTATTATAAAGAAATAGTTATCCAAACTATCAGGTATTGGCTAAGAAACAGAATGGTAGGTCAATGAAAAAGGCCAGACATACCACAAATAGTAGTAAAGGATCATAATACCTTGTATTTGACGAAAACAAAGATTCAGGTTTGAGGGATAAGAAATCACTTTTTTTGGTAAAAATTTGTTGGGGCAACTAGAAAGTAGTTTGGCAGAAAGGTATAAAAAGGTGTCTTGCATCTCTAAGATAAGATCAAAATGGATACATGATCTGGACTTTAAAAGAGATATAAATAAATTAGAGCAGGGAACAAATTACCTATCAAATCTATGAATAGGAGAGGACTTTATAAGTCAACAAGTGATGGAGAACATTGCAAGATGCAAAATGAATAGTTTTGAGTACACTAAATTGAAAAGGGTTTGTACAAATAAATTTTGCAAGAATAGGAGGAAAGCAGAAAATTAGGAGGAAATTTTTCTACACATACACATATGCTCTGATAGGGATCTCATATCTAAAATATATTAAGAATTTTGTCAAATTCATAAGAGTAAGAACCATCCCTTGAGTGATAAATGAGCAAAAGATATCGAACATTTTTGATGAAGACATCAAAGTCATATATAGATATATGAAAAAAATGCTCTAAATCACTACTGATTAGAGAAATACAAACTAAAACAATTCTGAGGTATCATCTCATACCCATCAGATTAGCTAAGTGACAAATGTTAAAGGGGGTGTGAAAAATGGGGAGACTAATATACTGTTTGTGAAGTTGTGAACTGATTGAACTATTTTGGAGAGCAACTTAGAATTTATATTTGGAGAGTTATAAAACTGTGTACAAGCTTAGACCCATTGCTTTGTTTCCCAAGAAGATGAGGGAAAATAGAATATAATGTATATGTTTCAAAATATTTAGAATGACTCTTTTGGGAGCAGCACAGAACTGGAAATTGAGGGTATGCCCATCAATTGCAGAGTGGCTAAACAAATTATAGAATATGATCATGATGGAAGACCCCAGTACCATAAAACTTGATGAGCAGGATAATTAAAAAACTGGGAAAGAACTATATGGGATAATGAACAGTGAAATGAGTAGAACTAAGAGAACATTACACACAGCCATAAATATAATATTTGAAGAATAACACAAATGTTACCTCCTGAGAATGAAGGGAAAAATGGAAACATGAAAGACATTATATATACATATTTATCTCCCAGATAATGCCTTCTATGATGCATGGAGGGAAAAGAGGGGCCAAGGAAGCTGTAAACAAATTTTTTAATAAAAAATTATGACCCTGGGGAAAAAAGATAAAAGGAAAAATAAACTACATATGAAGTTTCTATAATGCATCAACTCAAGTTTGCAAGAACACAATGAACCCTAAATTATTAATTCTTGATGTTGTGATCATAAATTCACACTTTACAGTTGTTTCATTTCCCATTTCTGACTTCATGATCTCATGCCAATTCAAAATTCCTATTACAGAAGATTGTGCTAAAGAATGTTAAGATTTTGCAAGTTGCTGTCATTCTTTTTTGTCTGTTCTATAATTCCACAAAACAATGAAATTGTGGGTTCAATTATTATTATAAAATAGTAATAATAATAAAAATAATAAATCAGAATAGACTAGATAGGGTAGTTAGGTGGCACAATGCATTGTGTAGTCATGGAAAATCCAAGTTAAAATATGGCCTCACCTACTTCCTAATTGTGTGACACTGGAAAAGTCACTGCCCTGTTTATCTCAGTTTCCTTATCTGTCAAATGATCTAGAGAAGGAAATGGCAAATCACTGCAGTATCTCTGCCATGAAAATCCCAAATAGGGTCATGAAGAGTCAGACATGATTGAGATAACTGAACAAAAACCAATAAAATGGACTAGATAAGTAGTGAACATGATAGGTTATTATTGGGTAAACCAAATAAAATAAATTCCTGAAAGTCTAACTTTTTTCTTAAACTTTTACTTTCTATCTTAGTAGCACTCTAAGACAGAATAAGAAGTTTCTAAGAAGAAACGCTTGGGAATGGGACTTAAATGACTTCCCCAGATTCACTCAGCTAGGATGAATCTGAGGCCATATTGGAAACCACTTCTTCCTGACTCCAGGAGGAATTCTATCTACCTAGCTTCCTCAAGTCTGATTTAAAAAAAATGTTAGGAAAACTGGATAGGACTTTGGATAAAATTGTGTTTAAATATTTTGTTTCACATCCTTGATCCGTGTATAAAAGATCATATCATTAAAAAATCAAAAGATGAGAAGAATTACATACTACAACTATGGTTAAGAAGATTATTAGTCAAACAAGGGATAGAGGAAAGTATAAAAGACAAGAAACAATTTTGATTACATATTATTAAAATGCTTTTTCATAAATAAAATAAATGGTATAGAAAGGAAAGGGACTTATAAATAGGTAAAAAATCAGATAGTATCTTACATGAAGATATATTGGAAATTGGCAGAAATATTCAACACTGAGTCTTTTACTCAATGAATAAATAGAAAGGGATAGGAATCGTTGTCAAAAGAGTAATTACTAATTGTAATTGACTATTTGAAAACATGTTCTAAATTATTCATTGCAAGAGAAATAAAAAATTAAAAGTCTGAATTGTCAAACCACTCCAATCAAATTGGCAAAGATGACAAGAAAATGTGGATAGTAAATGCTGGAGATGCTATGGGAAGAAATGCTCAATTCACAATTGTTAAGTTTAAAAATTGTACCTAACATTCTTGCTTTAAATTATATAATGCTAAAGTGCATATTTCCAATCATGTCATTCCTTCATACTCAATAAACTCCAGGGACTCCCTATGGACTCCAGGATCAAATATAAAATGTTCTATTTGGCATTTATGTCTCTTCCTAATCTTGCCCTTTTTTTATCTTTTCTAGTCTTCATACACCTTACCCACCTTCCATGTACTCTTCAATCTGGTGATACTGGCTTCCTGGAATTTCTTTGAACAAGACACTCTATATTTCTGTTCTGGGCATTTTCTAAAGCTGTCTCCCACTCCTGGATTGTTCTACCTCCTCACATCTACCTACTGGCTTCTAAAATCCCATTTTTTAACAGAAAGCCTTTCCCAATCCTTCTTAATTCCAGTGCCTTCCATCTGTTAATTATTTCCCATCTCCTACACATATTGTTTTGTTTACATATGTTACATGATATCTTCCCCACTGGTTTCTGAAGTGCTTTAGGGAAAGGGCTGTCTTTTGCCTGCTTTTGAATCCCAGAACTTAGCACAGTGCCCAGCACATCATAGGTGTTTAATAAAAGTTTCTTAGTTGATTAAGCAAAATGTCTGAGTTATTCAAATCCATTGTCTTGGCAATTTCTCTCTCTTATAAAGGCAAAAGCAAAGTTTTAACATATATCAAAATCTTCATATCAGCATTCTTTTTGGTAGCAAAAATTGGAAATGAAATGGGTTTCCATTAACTCAGAAATGGCTAAAATTCTAATCTCTTGGAATAGTGTATAATATATTTATACAGTAAACTGAAAAATATGAGGAATTTGAAGAAACACGACAGGAATCTGGTTTATTTGGGTTCACAGCTCAGGGTAAAGCAAATACCTAAGATTTCTAGAAAATTAGTACTCAGGAAAAAGATAGGATCATGAGCTTTATTATTATGTGATGCTGCAAGCAGGCACAACAGAAGCATATACATACTGACATTATAAACAGACTGAGGTTTGTTCCCACATGCAAGAAAATCATTCTAGTCTGAGAGTGGAGTTACATTTGGGGAGGTAACATGCTCCAAATTGGAGTTTAGGTGGCAAGATGATATATACTAAAAATGGGCTTGGTTGAAAACAGATAATCAGTGAGAAATGTAGAAAGGGGTATTCCTAATCAGATTCAAATATGGTAGAAAAGTTCTCAGGGTCCCTTAGCAATCCCAAGCTTGGATGAAGTTAGGGTAGGAGAAGTTTTCTTTATTGAAATTGCAACCTGGTAGAAGTATCTGACATTAACTATCTAAGGCAGCAGAAGGTGAATGATCCAAGAATCTTGCAGCAGTTGAGTCCCTCCAATCAAAAGTGCCAGTCTTAACCATCTGTTACAGAATTAACAGTGGAAAAATGCAAACTCTATTTTGGCTACATGCATTAGGACCACTAAGCCTAAGCAATCACATATTGGAGCCCCATTATTATGGATATAATATCAATCATATCAAAACAAAATAAAATTGCAATTATCACAGAATCAAAGTAAAATGAGCAGAAACAAAAGAATGCAATGACTTCAACAATAGAAATGAATTGATCACAAATGTCTATATACTGGAATTCAAAGAACTCAAAAAAATGGTAATCTTGATAAAGAGGTATATGAAATCTATCTTACTTCTTATGGCAGATGGGCCAGTAGAGCAGAATGCTTTATGCATTACAAGGCATAGTTATGATACAGGATTTTTTTCTTCTTATTTTTTTTTATTTTCTTCTTCCTTTTTGAGAAGTTCAGAGGAGTAAGTCACACTTTCTTGCAGCTTATATTCAGTTGGTACTGAAAAGTAAAATGACTTGTTCAAGCTCAAACTCACAATCACTATGTGTCAGATGTGTGGCTTGAACTCAGGTCTTTTTGAATTCAAGACCAGTATTCTATCCATTAGATCATACTGATTCTAATTTTATATGTATGTACATATATACACTACTTGATACTGGTTAAATATGTATTATATACACAATTATATACATATACATAAATATGCACATATATTTATATGTAAATATATACATTCAATTAAACACAATTAAAATTCCAAGAGACTGGCTTCTGGGTAGTGTAGAAAGAGCTAAAAGAAAAACCACTCTGATCCTTTTAAAGTTTTATTTAAACAAAAGGCAACCAGAGCACACCCCACCCCCCCAATTAAACTAACAACTTTCACTACTCCTATCACCATTCACTACCCTCATGCCTAGAAAGACCAAGAGCCTTCCTGGGTGTGGGATTGATCCAATTTAGGACCAATCCCATGCCAGGAAGTAGGGAGTGTGGTCCCTCCCCAGCACAGGATTGGTCCATTCAAGACCAATCCCACTCTAGGAAGTAGGAGGGAGGGACTCCTGGAGCATGCTGGGAAATGCAGTCTTTGGCCAGGATGCAGTTTAAAACCCACAGTAAGAATATCATTCAAAAAAAATTAGACTAGCATTAACCAATAACTTGATCTATGATACTTTCTCTAATCAGAGACAAGTAAGTTCCTTCAAGCAGGTGTGAATTTTAGATTTACTCTACCCTATTTAATCTAACAGAACAGGAATGCTTACACCCCTACTTAAGGATTAAGTGTTGAGAAGGATGGCCTATGACAGATATGGGCTAGCAAATGACAAATCAGAAACAACTGACAGACCCCCTGGGCTGTCCTAAGTCAAGCTTAAGCTACCATTGGTACATGTGAGATGCAGGAAGTCTATATATTTCTATATATTTTGGTCTATGTATTTTGTGTCACTACCTCTCTCCGCCTTCTTTTCACAAAGAGGTGGCTTGACCTCTTGTGAAGGAAAGGTGGCTGGTGGCAGCCTGCTGAGTGTCTTGGCATCTTGGCGTGGCTGCAGCTATTGTCTGGGTTTGGCGGTGAGCGTCCTTGGTACAATACTGGGAGAAGCTTAATAGCGTAGTTCAGGTGAGGCATCTTCCCTGAGCTCTCTTGGAGTTTAGGCTGATTCTTTTTTTTCCTTTACTTTCCTAAAACACTATCTTCCCAGGAGGCCCCTCATCTCAGAGGAGGCCTTGTGGCTGGAAGGTCTCTGAACTCCCCTTGGCTCAGGCTAGACCCGGAGAAATCCTATACCCTTTTCCCTCTCTCTTCTTCTTAATTCCTTCCCTCTATATTAATTAAACCACCATAACATCCCCAAACTGATTTGAGTATTTTTATTGGGATTTGAATTAATCCCTGGTGACCAACTAAATTTATATTTCAGTCAAACCCCCCTAAATTCATCCCTAACACAGGTTCATAAATTCAGTTTGGGAGATCATTATTTAGCTCCTCACATAGACATACCAATTCATCTCTAATTTGATGAGAGAAGACTCCACCCCTGACTATGGTGGATAGTCACATATTTAGCCAGAAGAGCTTCATTATCTCCCTCATTCATTATTAACCAAGCTTTATTAGAAGGGGAACATTCATTGGAATTCCTAATATATACACATATATTACATATATACAAACATGTACACATTGTATGTATATAAACATGTGCAATACATATATTGCATTATACATTTAAGCCATTACCAAATAGTATATATGTATATACACACACATATATGTACATACACATACACACAAAGGAAATATGTACCAAAGTCGAAGAAATTATCTGAGCCTGTAATTCAAGACACAGATATAAAAATAATTCAGTACATTAAAAACAAATCTCAATATATGTATACATACATATGCACATACATAAATGCATATATACATACATAAGTCTATTAAACCAGTACTGAATAATTTGCTGATTACTATTTTAGTGTTGTTTGAGGTCTGGTATCACTGAACTTTCTTTATCTTTATACTTCTTCCTCATTTTTTTTTAAGATCTGGAGCTTTGTTCCTGCAAATGAATTTTGTTGTCATACTTTATGCTTCTCTAAAGTATTCCTATGGTGACTTGATTAATATAGCATTAAACCCATAAATTAATTTAGATAATATTTTATTTGTATCATATAAGTATCACTCAACAATAAGTTGTGAATATTTCTCCATTTATTATCTCCCTTGATTTCTATAAAGATCATTTTGTAATTATGTAATTTGTAATTTATGGAAGTCTTGGGAACTTAATATCCAGATGTTTTATGTATTTTGTAGCTATTTTATTCTTTGCTTTGAGTCTATCTGATTTGAGTATCCAAACCACATTTGTCTTACTAAAGTAATTCAGAACCATGCATTTTGTTTCCATTTTTTAAGAATATTTTTTGTTCCCTAGGTGTTCATTGATCTTTAAATAATTGATGGATACCTTTTTAAATTAATCGTGTACCCATTACTAAATACTATCAAGCAGTCCCCCCCCCCTTTGATCATTCATGTAGGGCTCATTTGATATCTTTTTCTGAAATTTCTGAAGATTGAATTGTTTTAGATCTATATTTATTTTTGTTTTTAGTGTGGGTATTTTAGACTTTTAGAGTTACTCATCCATTTCCTTAGTATTTTATTTTACAGTAACACAATTATGCATAATATTGTCTGATAATTTTCTTTATTTCATCTATTTGCCTTGAATTCATCTTGTTCGTTATTTATTTTGCCAATTAGATTTTTCTTTTTTACTTGGTCAGATTAGCTGATGGTTTATTGATTTTGTCAGTCATTTAAGAAAACAGCTCTCAGTTTTGTTTATCAGTTTATCAGTTCTGTGTTCTCTTTAATTTCAAAAGTCTCTATTTCGCTATTTGTTTTGCTATCAATATCTTTCTACTATTATTCTAGTTTTTCTTTAAGAATCTTAGGTGTATAGATATCTAATTACATGAAATTATATTTATTTATTTTTCATTGTCTATGGTTCCTTTAAATGCAGCAGTTTCCTTTTGACCATATTATGATTTGGCCACTAAGAGATCATTAGGAACTTTAGAGAAATTATAAAGATAGAAGCCAGATGCTAAGGGTTTGAGAAAAGAATGAGAGGAGAAAGAAATATCTATTTGCTTTGCAAAAATGGTCATATTTAATCACAGTGCCACCAATAATGCATTAATATATATATCTTCCCATAATCATCCAGTTTAAATTTTTCCCATATTTTATCATTTTTTTAATTTATTCATTGAATTTATCATTCAAACATACCAATGTATGTTTGAAGTGAAACTTTAGAATTTTTTTGTTTGAATTTCTTTTATTATTTAGAGCATTCTTTATTAAGATTGCTAATATAATCAATAGGTCTTGATCAATGATACATGTAAAACCCAGTTGGCTATGGGAGGGGGTGGAAGGAGGGGAAGGAAAGAACATGAATCATATCACCATGGAAAAATATTCTAGATTAATTAATTAAATAAATATACTTAGTTAAAAAAAGTAAAAGAAAAATAGATGGAGAATGAATTGAGCAGAGCCAGAAAAACAATGTATACAATATCAGCACTGTTAAAATAAACAACTTGGATAAATTTAATAATTCTGATCTTTGTCATCATTGCCTCTGATTCCATGAGTATGATGATGTAATTATACTGCTCATTTTCTAGTGAAGACTTAAGATACAGAATAAGATATACATGTCTGAACATGGCCAAGGTAGAAATGTATTTTGTTTGACTATGTATATGGGTTACAAGGGTTGTGTTATTTTCTTCTTTGTCAATACATTTATTATTTTCTTTATTAAAAAAAAAAGATCGCTACTAGTTTAAATCTGGCCTCAGATACTTCCTAGCTATATGACAATAGGTAAGTCACTTGACCCCCATTGCCTAGCCTTTACCACTCTTCTGTTTTGGAGCCAATACACAGTATTGATTCCAAGAAGGAAGGTAAGGGTTGCTAATAGTTTGTACTTCTTTTGAAAATAGTTCATTTACATTTTTAACCATTTATGCATTGGCTTTTGGTTGTGTATGTATATCTGTACACATATGGACATGCATGTTTATGTATCTGTTAGTTGTCTATATGTCTTATGCAAAGATTTTTACCTCGTTCAACTTTTTCTCTTCTTCTAGATGTAACAATGGATAAAGAAACCTTTTTTTCACTTCATGTAATTTGAGTTATTTATTTTAGTCCTCTTCTACCTATAATGGTCAAAATTATATGATCTTATCTTCTACCTTTTTCATGTATATGCTTTAATAAACATTCACCCTGTGTGTCCTTTTTAAAGGTATTATAGAACATAATGTAAGGTATTGGTCAAAAACTAATTTCCATCAAACTACTTAACAATTTTCCCCAGTAGGTTATATCAAATATGGAGCTCCTTTCTAAGTAATTTAGTACTTAGAATTTATTGAACACGGGGCCAATGAGTTCCAGTTTCTTTTGTCTAATCTTTTCCATGGATCTACTTCCCTATATTTTAAACCAATACTAAAATGGTTTTGATTGCTGTTTTGTTATATAAAACAGTTTGAGGTCTGGAAGTGCCATTCCCCCTTTGATTTGATTCCTATATTTGTTTTTATTATTTTACACATTATTTTATATCTTTTTGCTTTTTCAAATGAATGATTTCATTAAGTTCTGTAAAGTATCACATTGATAACCCATTTGGTACTCTTAAAACTGTCAATTAACATTGGTAGCATTGTTATTTAAAAAAAAATCTTTTTGGTGTGGTCTAGCCTTGAGCACTGAGTATGCCTATTTATTTTATTTTTTTTTTTAAAACCCTTACCTTCTATCTTAGAATGAATACTATGGATTGGTTCTAAGGCAGAAGAGTGGTAAGATCTAGTAATGGGGGTCAAGTGACATGTCCAGGGTCACACAGGAAGGAAGTGTCTGAGGTCAAATTTGAACCCAGGACCTCCCATCTCTGGGCCTGGTTCTGAATCCATTGAACCACTTAGCTGCTCCCAGGATGCCTATTTACTTAAGTTATTCTTTATTCTTTGAAGGGATAATTGTATCTATACAAGTATTTTAAAAGCTTTGATAGATTGAATTCACAAATATTTTATTCATTTTGTATTTATTTTGAATGGGATTTTCATTTATATTATGTTTTCTCATCATTATAATACACATATGCAATTAAATTTTGTGGATTTATTTTGTAGTTTGCCAATTTGCTGAAGGTTTTATCTTAATTTGTATGTTTGCCAGTTCCCAAGAGTTTTCAAAGTAAACTACTGTTATCTGGAAATATGGATAATTTTATGTTCTCTTTGCCTTTCTTTTCACCTTTAATCTCTTTCTCTTCCCTTATTACTATTGCTAGCATTTTTAGAACTACATCAAATAATAATGAGAAAAGTAGATATTCTTATTTGTTTCTATATTTATTGGTAAACCTTCAAATATGTCCCTATTACATATGATGTTTCTTTTTGGTTTTAGATAAAAAAAAAACCCCAACAAATTCTAGTGATATCCTTGGTAAAACTATAATTAGTGATAACGAATTTTTTCTTTCATGACTTGTTATAATCTTTTTGGCAGGACTTTATTTAAAATGAATATTGGCTTATATTTTCCTTTTACTTTATCATCCCTGATTTATTCTTTAGAGCTATATTTGTCTTATAAAAGCAGTGCCATAGGTGGATTTATTTTTCAATTTTTGAGAACAATTTGTTTAATATAGCTTTTTTATTTTAAAATTTTATTAGAATTTTCCTGTCAATTCATAGAACAAATTGTTTGTTTTATTCTCATTTAGTAGTTGTTTCAAGCTAGTTTTATTTCCTTGTCTAAAATTGTATTATTTAAGATGCATATTTAGTCATTTGTTACTTTAGGTATTTTATAATTTAAAGCAATCCTCTATTGTTTTGTATTTTTAGTTTTGTTGGCATGAAACTATATATGATAGATTCTAATAATTCTTTTTCATTTCTGGTTTCTTATGATTTCACATATTAGCTTTTTTGTTGATTTGATTTTCTGCATATTTCTTTTTAATTAGGTTGGTAAGAGGTTTATAAATTTTGTTAGTCTTTTCAAAGAATCAGCTTTTAGATTTGTTTATTGTTTTAATAATCTATTTGTTACTAATTCAACTATTTCTCCTTTAATTTTTAATATTTCCTCTTTAGACTTATTTTGGATGAGTTTATGTACTGGATTTTAATGTATATACATATATTCCTTACATTAAAGCATTCTTTTTTTTTGCTGTTGTTAATGCATTTTCAGGAATATGATTTTTTATCTGAAGAATGCTTTAGCTGCATTTCAGATATTTTAGTATTTTTCCATCACTATCATTCTTTCATATAATTCTTCATTATTTCTGTGATTTATCCTTTGTCAGTTATTCACTATACTAAATACTAAATATACAAAAAAGAGGCAAAAGATAGTCACTGCCCTTAGGAACAGATACAAGAAACAAATATAAAGCAAACTAATATCGAATAAAGAAGAAATAATTAATGGAGGGAAAACAATATAACTTAAAGGTATTGCAAAGGACATCCTATAAAAATGGGATTTTAACAGGGCAGTCAGTAGGAAGAGTATTCAAAAGATGGAGAATAGAGAAAATACCCAGAGCTGAGAGATAGAATGTCTAGTGGAGAGAGACTTGAGACAGGCAGGTCCATCACGTAGGCTATTGAGATAATTCAGGTATATGCAGGATTGTTTGCACCAGAAGGATGACAGTGTCAGAAGAGAAAAAGGGGGGTGTACTGGGGAATGTTGCAAAGGTAAAATCAATAGACCTTGAAAACAAATTGGATATGGTGAGGGGAGCAGTGAAAGATAGTGAGCAACTGAGGAGGACTCTTTAGTTGTAAGTCTGAGGGACTGGGAGGATAGTGATGCTTTCTACAGCAATAGGGAAGGTAGGAATCAGGAAGGGTTGTGGGAGAATGATGAGTTTTACTTCAGATGTGTTTAGTTTAAGATGTCTATTAGACCTCTGGTTTGAGATGTCTGAAAAACATTCGGAGATGTGATTGGAGATCAACAGAGACATTAAGGGAGGAAAGGGGGATTGGAGAAGAATAAGCACAGGTATGGTAATTCAATCCATCAGAGCAGATGAGATTATGAAGTCACATAGTAAAGAGGGTGAGGAGAAAAGGACCCAGGACAGATTCCTATGGAGTACCTATGAGGATGAGATTTGGAGGAATATCCAGCAAAGGAGACATAGAAGGAGTGACTATCTAGGCAGGAGGAGAACCAAGAGAATAGTGCCCTGAAGTCCCAGCTGGAAGAAAAGTATTAAGGAGAGAATGGTCGCCTGACAGGATAGGAGTTTAATCATAAAGAATGTAGAAGAGAGTAAGAGGAGAAATAGTTGAGGAATCAATTATAGATCACCTTTTTTAGTTTAGTGATTAAGGGCATAAAGGCATATAGAATGATAGTTAGTGGAAATACAAGGATCAAATGAAGGTTTTCTGAGGATGGAGAAGATATGGACATGTCTTTAGGCAGCAGGGAATGAGCCAGTATATAGGGAGAGATTGAAAATAAATGATAAGATGAAAGAGCAGGCAATCTGCTACAGGAGTTGAGATGGAATGGTTCAAACAAGTAGAGGGATTATCTTTGGTAAGAAAAGGCCACTTCATCATATGAATCAGAGGTGAAGGAGCAGAAAGTATCTGAGTGATGAGGAATTGAAGAGAAGATGAAGCTCATGGTGAGTGGTTGCAATTTTTTCTCATAAAATATGAGGGATGGTTCTTAGCTGAGAAGATGGTGTAGGGAGAAATGGGAGATTTGGAGAGGGATAAAATTGTTTTGGAGGGATGCTGTGGAGAAGTGGAAGAATGAGTATATTAGAGAGGTATAGCAGGATTGCCCAATATTAGTGAGGGTCCAGTTGAGGATGTATAAAAATTTTGTAGTGGTCCTAGTCAGAAGGCTTATAGAATTTTCTCCACCTTCCTTCCACAGTAGGTGTGCAAGAGTGAAGGAAATGAAGGATGATAGTGTTTTAAAGCTGAGGTTTAGGAAGGTTTGATCAGTGATATAAGAACTCTAGTGATTCAAAAGAGGAGGACAGTTTAGAATTGAGTTTTTTCACTAAGGACTTAAGATGAACAGAAGGGGAGAGAGTGACTAGTATTAGGGAAGTGGCCTGAGTTAGAATTGAGAGATTAAGAGTTTGAAATTAATGACACAGATAAAGGATTGGACTTACCCTTTACTCATTTATTATTTAGGATTTAATTATCATGTCTCCATTTGGCTCTGTTTCTTTTGTTTATGCTTCCTGAACTAATTATTACTTTAATTGTATTATGATCTATAAATAATGTGTTTTTTATTTCTGACTTTTTACATGCATTTACAATATATTAATAACATAAAATGTGTTCAGTTTTATTAAAAGAACCACATGGCACTGAGAAATGCATATATTCTTTAGCTGTCCCACTTAGAAAATACTATAAAACTTAGCTCTGGTTTTTTAGAGCTATTTGTTCACTTCTGTATTTTCTGATTTCTTTACATTTCTGTATATCTGAGATATTGACTTACTTTTATTGTCTATATGTTTGGTATTGTTATTTTTTCCTTTATGCATTTATATACTATGGAATTTGGAGCATGTAAGTATAATATTGGTAATGTTATTTATAAAACCTTTTCTCATGATGAATTTGCTTTTTAAAATCTTTGTTCATATTTTCTTGCTTTTGTTTTGCCTGATGGATGGTATGATTGCATCATTTTTTAGGATTCATCATTTAGGATTCACAGTAATTTATGTTCCAGTCATTTATTCTTATTGTGTATGTTTTTTAAATTAAATTTTACTTTTTAATCAAAGAAAATTCCTCTTTTTGCTTTTTTTCTCTTTACTCTTCTAATTGAAAAAGAAAAACAAAATCCATGTTACTAACATGTATGGTCAAGCAAAACAAATTTCTACATTGTCTGTGTCTGAGGAAACTGTTATAATTAGCATTTAGAGTCCATCACCTCTTGGTCAACAGGTGGATAGTCATCAGAGTTCATAATTCTTCAAAATTTGCCATTATAAAAATTGTTGCTATAAATATTTTTGTACATCTAGCTCTTTTCTTCTTTCTTTGATCACTTTGGTATACTGACTTAGTGGTATTGCTTGGATAAGGGTATTTAGTATTTAATTTGGTATTATAATTTTGCCAGAATTCCAAATGACTTTCCAAAATGGGTAAGTCAGTTCATATCTTTACCAACACTACACAGCCACAGCTGTTTTCTCAAAGCCTCTTAGGCATTTGTCATTTATCATTTTTGCCAATTTTGCCACTGTCTTTGATGTGAGGTGGAATTTCAAGAATGCTTTTAATGCTTAATTCTTTAATTTTTAGTGATTTAGAAGATTTTTTCATCTGACTTTGACAGTTTTGATTTTTTCCTCTGAAAATTTTCTGTTTTTCCCTTGAGCATTTTTTTCAGGCAAGGAATAACTTATTCTTATAAATTCATATCAATTCCTGAAATATGAGAGTTTTATTAGAAGATCTTGCTATAACATTTTCCCCTGTTTATCTGTGTCTCTTCTTATTTTAGCAGCATTGGTTTATTTGTGGGAAAGCTTTTCAATTTTACATAATTAAAATTGTGCATTTTATGTTGTCATCCATTCTGAGAATACATATCTTCAATAGCATTCCACTACATTCACATATCATTATTTCTAGTCACTTTCCAACGGATGGACACTCTTCTGGTTTCTAGTTCTTAACAACCATAAAAAGTACTGCTATATTTGTTTCTTTGTTTCTTTGTTGTTTTTTGGAGATGAGGTCTTTGAAGCTTTATTTGATTTCCTTGGGGGTATCATTTGATCAAAGGATAGGCACAGTCTGGTGATTCTGGGTCCCAATTTCAAATTGGTCCTCAGAATGGTGAGAACCATTTGCAATCTCACAATACTTTTACTTTTCTCATTTGTTCATTGAAATGACTTCTTCCTTTGAATGTTCAAATATTTATTTATTCACTTCAGTCAGCTTCAGTTTTTATCATTCTCTGCTAAATTTTTTCTTACTGCAAATATTTATCATTAATTATTTGTTTTTTGTTATCATCAAATATTATAGTGTCCATATTTAGGCTTTTGCTCCTCATTCTTTCTTTTCTTAGACTATTAGGGTTGAACAAAATCTGGAGCACTCAAGGGATAAGTAAGACCCTCTGATACATTGCTGCAGGGGAACTTACAACAAATAAGCCAGAAAAAATGCCCCCAAATGGAGCAAAGGAAACAATGACAAGAAGAGGAATATTGATTTAAAAAAAAGGTATTTTTTAATAGAAGGAATAACCCAAAGCTCATCAGGCCTTTTTTCATACATTCCATTATGACTCCCTCTGGTCATACCCTACCTCTTGCCCTAATTCATTGCTTTTATATTATTATCTTCTTTGCAGTGAAAATGCTAACTTGTTCTTCTGAGTGATTAACTGAACCCTTTGTGAAGGCAGGAACTATGGATGATCCCTGATGCTCTTGTAAAAACTTTCTTATGACTCCTGGATTTCAAGTAATGTGGCCTCAGGCTTGAACTTATGGCTTCAATTAACCTTTTCAATGCATAGGTTTTGAAAAAGACGTCTGTAATTTCCTCTTTTATTTCTTGTGATAGTTTTGGCAGCCAGAAGAATAATGAGAGGTCAGGTGATAAATTTTATGTCTGCCCATTGGTATAGGTTTGAAAGTTAGAGCTTAGCAATATATTTAAAATAGAACCTGGTTTTAATTATTTTTCTCTGCCTCATATTAATAATAAAACAAAAGCACTTGTCTCCTTGAAAACAAAGCCTCTCTCTAGGTGGAATTGGGGACATATGAATGTTGCCTTCAATCTAAAATCCACTTGACTTTTCCAATAGCTTTGCTGAAGGACTAGTCTTCCTCAATACTTAGTGGAACCCAGCAGGAAAGTGAAAGTGAACGTACTCAAAATTTGTAGTGGAAAATATCCTGGACTTGCATTCAGGAGAGTCCTACATCATATGCCACAATAAGCTATAAGTGGCTCCATAGTGTGAAGATTAAAGGCCATAGAAATAGGGATTGGTAATTAGAAAAACAACTGACTTGCCCATGATCACAAAAGCAATCTGTGTCAGAAGAATTTGATCTTAAGTCTTCTGCCCCAAGGCCAGCTATCTCTATTTATTATATACCATACTATTTCTCTATCAAAGATGATACTATTTTTAAAAAAATAGAAATGCATCAGATCAGGTACCTATCACACTTATGTTTAGGGACTCAATTCTTTTTTTCCAAGTTCCTTATTGCTTTTCTCCCCCAGTAATATTTTATAGAACTTTTCCCCAATTAAATGTAGAAACAATTTTAAAAATTTGTTTTCTAACATTTTGCAGTCCAAATTCTCTCTCTCTTCTCTCTATGTCTTTGTCTCTCTGTCTCTGTCTCTGACTCTGTCTTTCTCTGTCTGTCTCTCTCTGCCTCTGTCTCTCTCTCTGTCTCTCTGTCTGTCTGTCTGTCTATCTGTCTGCCTGTCTGTCTCTCTTTCTCTTTCCTCCATCTCTGAAATTTCAAGTAATCTGATATAGGTTATACAAGTGCTATCATGCAATCCATTTTTCCATATTCATCTTGTGAAAAAGACATATCTCATCTATATAAGAAAAAAAAAACTCATGAAAGAAATAAAGTGAAAAATGATATGCTTTGGCCTGCATTCAGATTTCATAATTTCCTCTGTGGTTGTAAATAGCATTTTTCATCATGAGTTCATTAGATTTGGATCCTTGCATCACTGATAATAGTTAAGTCATTCACAATTCATCATCATACAATATTGCTGTTACTGTGTACGATATTCTCCTGGTTCTGTTCCCTTTACTTTGCACCAGTTCATACAAGTGTTTCCAGGTTTTTCTGAAAACATCCAGTTTGTTATTTCTAATGGCATAATAGTATTTCATTACAATGATATACCACAACTTGTTCAGCTATTCTAGGGGTTGAATTCTTAATCACAGGACCAAATTGGTTACAAAAGATGAAACAATTTTATCAAATGATATTGGAAAGCCTTCAGATAAATTAAATCAAGACAAGGACACAATTGAATAGGAAAAACAAATTTTTGTGTCAAATATCTTTGATAAACAAATGGTTCTAAAGACAAGTAAGGAAATAACAGAAACATATAAGACCATAACACATTCCCTAATGAATTAATGATCAAGAGCAAATAATTATCAAAAAGAACTGCAACTATATTAAAACTCATATGAAATAATTCCCCAATTCATTAATAATAAGAAAAATGTAAATACACAGGTAGTAATCATAACTTTGAATGTGAATGGGATGAACTCACCCATAAAGCAGAAACAAATAGTAGAGTGGATTAGAAACCAAAATCCTACCAAATGTTGTCAACAAGAAACACACATGAGGAAAGTAGATATGCATAGGGTAAAGGTAAGAGGATGGAGAAAACATTATTGGGCATCAACTGAGAAAAAGAAGGCAGGAGTTGCAATCATGTTATCTGTCAAAGCCAAAATAAAAATAGATTAATTAAAGGAGATAGGAAAAGTAATTACATCCTGATAAAAGGCAGTATAGACAATGAGGAAATATCAGTACTCAACATGTATGCACCAAATAGCATAGCATCCAGATTTCTAAAGGAAAAACTAGTAGAGTTCAAGGATGAAATACATAGAAAAAGGATACTAGTGGGAGATCTGAACCTTCCTCTATCACAATGAGATAATCAAACAAAAAAAATAAAAAAGAAAGTGGTAAGAGAAGAGAATAAAATATTAGAAAAATTAGGGTTAGTCGCTATATGGAGAAAAATAAATAGGGATAAAAGGAATATACCTTCTTTTCAGCAGCACATGGTACATTCATAAAGACTGACCATGTATTAGGGCATAAAAACATTGCAAATAAGTGCAAAAGAACAGAAATAATAAAGGCAATCGTTTTCAGATCACAATGCAATGAAAATAATAATTATAAGTATACATGGAGAGGTAAATAAAAAATTAATGGGGAATTAAATAATAGTCTCCAAAATCATTTAATTAAAGAACAAATCATAGAAACAATTAATAATTTCACTGAAGAAAATGACAGTGATGAGATATCCTTTTAAAATCTATGGGATGCAGTCAAAGCAGTACTTAGGGGGGAAATTTATATCCTTGAGTTCATATATTAACAAATTAGAGAGGGCAGAAGTCAATGAATTGGGCATGCAAATTAAAAAAAAGCTAGAAAGTGAACAAATTAAAAATCTCCAGATGAAAACTAAATTAGATATTCTAAAAATTAAAGGAGAAATTAATAAAATTGAAAGTAAAAGAACTATTGAATTAATAAACAAAACTAGACTGGTACTTAAAAAAAACAAATAAAATAGACAAAGTACTGGTCAATCTAATAAAAAATGGAAAGAAGAAAACCAGATTGATAGTATACAAGATGAAAAGGGAGACCTTGCCTTTAATGAAGAGGAAATTAAGTCCATCATTACAAACTTTTGCCCAATTATATGGCAAAAATATGGCAATCTAGGGGATATGAATGAATATTTACAAAAATATAAATTGCCTAGATTAACAGAAGAAGAAACAGAATACTTAAATAACCCCATATTGGAAAAAGAAATTGAACAAGCCATCAAAGAACTCCCTAAGAAAAAATCCCCATAGCCTGATGGATTCACAAGTGAATTGTATCAAACATTCAAAGAATAACTAATCCCAATACTACACAAACTATTTGACATAATAAGCAAGGAAGGAGTCCTACCAAATTCCTTTTATGATACAAATAAGGTACTGATTCCAAAACCAGGTAGATCAAAAACAGAGAAAGAAAACTACAGACCAATTTCCTGAATGAATGTAGATGCAAAAATCTTAAATAGAATACTAGCAAAAAGACTCCAGTAAGTAATCACAAGGGTTTTTCTTTATGATAAGGTAGGACTTATACCAGGAATGCAAGGATGGTTCAATATCAGGAAAACTATTCACATAATTCACCATATCAAGAAGCAAACCAACAAAAATCACATGATTATCTCAATAGATGCAGAAAAAGCCTTTGACGACTTCCGGGTAATCATGGCTGCAATCTAGACGCTGCACGCTTTCTCTCCCCAGCACCAAACGAAATAGACTACATCAAAGGAGCATAAAATCACCTTTGGAGGAACAGAAGGACTCCCCAGTACCCCACAGAGGCAAAGGTACGTGGGGCTTGAACATTTCCACACTAAAATAAGAAGGAAAAGCTTGCACAGAAAAGTGAACTGAGCCGCCCTTCCCCCACCCCACCTCCCCCACTAAACCAGAGTGAGCTACCTGAGCGCTCACCGGGACAGCGAGTGAGTGGGGAGCATCTCTGTCTGGGGGGGCACTCCAGGGTCCTTGGGATCTGGGGACTGCCAGGAAAAAACGTCTCAGGGCGCTTTCACTGGAGAATCCAGCTTGGGGCGGGCTGCGCTGAACAACGCGCGCTGATTATCTGGGCGGAGCTGAATACCTGGGCTCGGAGGCTGGGAAGAACTAGTCTGAAGCAACCTAAATTCACAGAAAAACCGCTCTTATAACCCAGACCCCAGACCAAAAAAGGAAAGGGAAATAAAACCACCAAAGGGATGGCTCACATGGCCCAAAATCAAGCCTCCAGGAAGAAAGGGAAAAAAGTGACTATTGAAAACTTTTATGGTGGAAGTACCCAAGGAAAAGAGGAGAATGAGGAGGAAATCCAAAAAAATTCAGAACACGCCTCCCAAAATGGAAACTATCAACAAGCTCTGGAAGATCTCAAACTGGAACTTATCCAAAAGATGGAAACCTTCTGGAAAGAAAAATGGGAGAAAGAGATCAGCTGTCTGACAGATAAGAATGCTCAATTGGAAAAAGAACTCGAAGCATCCAATAGAAGGGCAGACAAGGCTGAAAAGCAAATCCAGTCCCTAATGACCAGAATCAAGCACCTCGAAGAAAGTGAGATGATAAAACAGCAAGAATCAATAAAGCAAACCCAAACAATTAATGAATTGGAAGAAAACATAAAATATCTCACTGAGAAGGTCACGGACCTGGAGAACAGAGGAAGACGAGAAAATCTCCGTATCATCGGTCTCCCAGAAAAACCAGAGGTAAACAACAAATTGGATTTTATTCTAGAGGAGATTATAAAAGAAAATTGCCCCCACGTTCTGGAGCAAGGGGGCAAAATAGAAATAGAAAGGATTCATAGAACACCTTCTATACTAAATCCCCAAAAGACAACGCCTAGGAATGTAATTGCCAAATTCAAGAGCTTCCAAGTAAAGGAGAAAATCCTACAAGAAGCCAAGAAGAAGAGCTTCAGATACAAGGGGGCTCCCATAAGGATCACACATGACTTAGCGGCTAACACACTAAGAGACCGCAAAGCATGGAACACAATATTTAGAAAGGCAAGAGAGCTGGGTCTCCAACCAAGAATCAACTACCCAGCAAAACTGACTATATACTTCCAGGGGAAAGTATGGGCATTCAACAAAATAGAAGATTTCCAAGCATTTGCTAAGAAAAGACCAGAGCTCTGTGGAAAGTTCGATATCCAAGCACAGAAAGCAAGAGAAACATGAAAAGGTAAATATGAAAGAAAGGGAAAAGGAGATAAATCTTATCTTTCTCTTTAAGTCAAACTCTCTTCTATAAGGACT
Source organism: Monodelphis domestica (assembly GCF_027887165.1). Lineage (NCBI taxonomy): Eukaryota > Metazoa > Chordata > Mammalia > Didelphimorphia > Didelphidae > Monodelphis > Monodelphis domestica. The sequence continues at coordinate 56,735,924 of NC_077229.1, forward strand.
ACATTTACATCTAATTATATATATTAATATGTGGGGAAAATGTTTTGTGTAACTCTCATAAATTGTATCATCATAAGAGTAGTTAGAAGAAACATGCATAGGGAAAGATTGGGGAATCAAGAAGATTTGGGGAAAGTTGGGGCAAAAAAAGGAAAAGGGAGGGGGGAACCGTGATAATACTAAGATTAACTTCAAGAAATAGGGGGGGAATCAATAGAATAAACTTTCCCATATAAAGATACACATGGGAAGGGGAGGGGAAGAACTCTCATATGAGAAGGAGAGGAAGAGAGCGTGAAGTGGAATTACTTAAACCTTACTCTCAGTGAAATCAAATCTGAGAGGGAAGAACATCTAGATCCAGTGGGATCCTGAATTCTATCTTATCCATTAGGGCAAGAAAGAAAGGAAAATTAAGGAGGGGGAGGAGGGAGGGAGTACAAAAAGGGAGGGAAGGAGAGGGGGGAGGGGAAGGGAGCATAAAAAGGGAGGGGCTAGAAAGGGAAGCATCTCAAGGGAGGGGACTAGGGGGACTGACCTAAAGTAAATCACTGGTTCAAAAGGAGAAAGCTAAAGAAGAAAGGTCAGAACTAGGGGAAGACATCAAAATGCCAGCGAATCCACAAATAACAATCATAACTTTGAACGTGAATGGGATGAACTCACCCATAAAACGCAGACAAATAGCAGATTGGATTAGAACACAAAACCCTACCATATGTTGTCTTCAAGAAACACATATGAGACGGGTTGACACTCACAAGGTTAGAATTAAAGGTTGGAGTAAGACCTTTTGGGCCTCAACCGATAGAAAGAAGGCAGGAGTTGCAATCATGATATCTGACAAAGCCAAAGTACAAATAGACCTGATCAAAAGGGACAGGGAAGGTAAATATATTCTGCTAAAAGGAAGTATAGACAATGAGGAAATATCACTAATCAACATGTATGCACCAAATGGTATAGCATCCAAATTTTTAATAGAGAAACTAGGAGAATTGAAGGAGGAATTAGACAGTAAAACCATATTAGTGGGAGACTTGAACCAACCACTATCAAATTTAGATAAATCAAATCAAAAAATAAATAAGAAAGAGGTAAAAGAGGTGAATGAAATCTTAGAAAAATTAGAATTAATAGACATATGGAGAAAAATAAATAGGGACAAAAAAGAATACACCTTCTTTTCAGCACCACATGGCACATTCACAAAAATAGATCATACACTAGGTCATAGAAACATGGCACTTAAATGCAGAAAAGCAGAAATATTAACTGCAGCCTTTTCAGATCACAAGGCAATTAAAATATTGATCGGCAAGGGTACATGGAGACCCAAATCAAAAATTAATTGGAAATTAAATAACATGATACTCCAAAATCGGATAGTTAGAGAAGAAATCATAGAAACAATTAACAATTTCGTTGAAGAAAATGACAACGGCGAAACATCCTTTCAAACCTTATGGGATGCAGCCAAGGCAGTACTTAGAGGAAAATTCATATCCCTGAGTGCATATATTAACAAATTAGGGAGGACAGAGACCAAGGAATTGGAAATGCAAATCAAAAAACTTGAGAATGAACAAATTAAAAACCCCCAGAAGAAAACCATACCAGAGATCCTAAAAATTAAGGGAGAAATTAATAAAATAGAAAGTGACAGAACTATTGAGCTAATAAACAAGACTAGAAGCTGGTACTTTGAAAAAACAGACAAAATAGACAAAGTACTGGTTAATTTAATTAAAAAAAGGAAAGAAGAAAGGCAAATTAATAGCATCAAGGATGAAAAGGGGGATCTCACCTCAAATGAAGAGGAAATTAAGGCAATCATTAAAAACTACTTTGCCCAACTATATGGCAATAAATATACCAATCTAGGTGATATGGATGAATATTTACAAAAATATAAATTGCCTAGACTAACAGAAGAAGAAATAGTTTTCTTAAATAATCCCATATCAGAAATTGAAATCCATCAAGCCATCAAAGAACTGCCTAAGAAAAAATCCCCAGGGCCTGATGGATTCACCAGTGAATTCTATCAAACATTCAGAGAACAGTTAACCCCAATATTATACAAACTATTCGACATAATAAGCAAAGAGGGAGTCCTACCAAACTCCTTTTATGACCCAAGCATGGTACTAATTCCAAAGCCAGGCAGGCCAAAAACAGAGAAAGAAAACTATAGGCCAATCTCCCTAATGAATATAGATGCAAAAATCTTAAATAGGATACTAGCAAAAAGACTCCAGCAAGTGATTAGAAGGGTCATCCACCATGATCAAGTAGGATTCATACCAGGGATGCAGGGCTGGTTCAACATTAGGAAAACTATCCACATAATTGACCACATCAACAAGCAAACCAACAAGAATCACATGATTATCTCAATAGATGCAGAAAAAGCCTTTGATAAAATACAACACCCATTCCTACTAAAAACACTAGAAAGCATAGGAATAGAAGGGTCATTCCTAAAAATAATAAACAGTATATATCTAAAACCATCAGCTAATATCATCTGCAATGGGGATAAACTAAATCCATTCCCATTAAGATCAGGAGTGAAACAAGGATGCCCATTATCACCTCTATTATTTGACATTGTATTAGAAACACTAGCAGTAGCAATTAGAGAAGAAAAAGAAATTGAAGGCATCAAAATAGGCAAGGAGGAGACCAAATTATCACTCTTTGCAGATGACATGATGGTCTACTTAAAGAATCCTAGAGACTCAACCAAAAAGCTAATTGAAATAATCAACAACTTTAGCAAAGTTGCAGGATACAAAATAAACCCACATAAGTCATCAGCATTTCTATATAATTCCAACACAGCTCAGCAGCAAGAACTAGAAAGAGAAATCCCATTCAAAATTACCCAAGACAAAATAAAGTACTTAGGAATCTATCTCCCGAGACAAACACAGGATCTATATGAACACAACTACAAAACACTTTCCACACAACTAAAACTAGACTTGAACAATTGGAAGAACATTAACTGCTCATGGGTAGGACGAGCCAATATAATAAAAATGACCATCCTACCCAAACTCATCTATCTATTTAGTGCCATACCCATGGAACTCCCAAAAATTTTTTTTACTGATTTAGAAAAAAACATAACAAAGTTCATTTGGAAGAACAAAAGATCAAGGATACCCAGGGAATTAATGAAAAAAAATACAAAGGAAGGGGGTCTTGCAGTCCCAGATCTCAGACTATATTATAAAGCAGCGGTCATCAAAACAATTTGGTACTGGCTAAGAGACAGAAAGGAGGATCAGTGGAATAGACGGGGGGCAAGCAACCTCAGCAAGACAGTATATGACAAACCCAAAGATCCCAGCTTTTGGGACAAAAATCCACTATTTCATAAAAACTGTTGGGAAAATTGGAGGACAGTGTGGGAAAGATTAGGCTTAGATCAACACCTCACACCCTACACCAAGATAAATTCAAAATGGATGAATGACTTGAACATAAAGAAGGAAACTATAAGAAAATTAGGCGAACACAGAATAGTATACATGTCAGACCTTTGGGAAGGGAAATACTTCAAAACCAAGCAAGAATTAGAAAGAATTACAAAATGCAAAATAAATAATCTGGATTACATCAAATTAAAAAGTTTTTGTACAAACAAAACCAATGTAACCAAAATCAGAAGGGTAGCAACAAATTGGGAAACAATCTTCATAAAAACCTCTGACAAGGGTTTAATTACTAAAATTTATAAAGAACTAAATCAATTGTACAAAAAATCAAGCCATTCTCCAATTGACAAATGGGCAAGGGACATGAACAGGCAATTCTCAACCAAAGAAATCAAAACTATTAATAAGCACATGAAAAAGTGCTCTACATCTCTTATAATCAGAGAGATGCAAATCAAAACAACTCTGAGGTATCATCTCACACCTAGCAGATTGGCTAACATGACAGCTATGCAAAGTAATGAATGCTGGAGGGGATGTGGCAAAGTGGGGACATTAATTCATTGCTGGTGGAGTTGTGAATTGATCCAACCATTCTGGAGGGCAATTTGGAACTATGCCCAAAGGGCGATAAAAGACTGTCTGCCCTTTGATCCAGCCATAGCACTGCTGGGCTTGTACCCCAAAGAGATAATGGACAAAAAGACTTGTACAAAAATATTCATAGCTGCGCTCTTTGTGGTGGCCAAAAATTGGAAAATGAGGGGATGCCCCTCAATTGGGGAATGGCTGAACAAATTGTGGTATATGTTGGTGATGGAATACTATTGTGCTAAAAGGAATAATAAAGTGGAGAAGTTCCATGGAGACTGGAACAACCTCCAGGAAGTAATGCAGAGCGAGAGGAGCAGAACCAGGAAAACATTGTACACAGAGACTGATACATTGTGGTACAATCGAAGGTGATGGACTTCTACATTAGTATCAATGCAATCCCTGAACAATCTGCAGGGATCTAAAAAAAAAATACTACCCACAAGCAGAGGATAAACTGTGGGAATAAAAACATCGCTGAAAAGCAACTGCTTGACTACAGGGCTGGAGGAGATAAGACTGAGGAGAGACTCTAAATGAACACTATAATGCAAACTCCAACAACAGGGAAATGGGTTCGAGTCAAGAACACATGTGATAACCAGTGGAATCATGCGTCGGCTATGGGAGAGGGAAAGGCGGGGGGGGGGGGGGGGGGGGAGGAAAAGAAAACGATCTTTGTTTCCAGTAAATAATGTATGAAAACGACCAAATAAAATAATATTAAAATTCAAAAAAAAAAAAAAAAAAGAAAAAGCCTTTGACAATATACAACACTTATTCCTATTGAAAACACTAGAAAGCATAGGAATAGAAGAACCTTTCCTAAAATAATAAACAGTATATATCTAAAGCCATTAGCAAGCATCATTTTCAATGGGGATAAATTAGAAGCATTCCCAATAAGATCAGGAGTGAAACAAAGGCCAATTATCACCTTTATTTTTTAACATTGTCCTAGAAACACTAGCAGTAGCAATTAGAGAAGAAAAAGAAATGTAAGGTATTAAAATAGGTAATGAGTAGACTAAGTTATCACTCTTTGCACATGATATGATGGTCTACTTAAAGAATCCTAGAGAATCAACTAAAAAGCTAGTGGAAATAATCAACAATTTTAGCAAAATTGCAGGATACAAAAGAAACCCACATAAATCATCAGCATTTCTATATACTTCCAACTCATCCCAGCAGCAAGAGTTAGAAAGAGAAATTCCCTTTAAAATCATCACAGACAATATAAAATACTTAGGAATGTATCTGCTGAGACAAACACAGGAACTAAATGAACACAACTGCAAAATGCTATCCACACAATTAAAACTAGATCTAAATAATTGGAAAAACATTAATTGCTCATGGGTAGGATGAGCTAGCATAATAAAAATGAGAATCCTACCCAAACTAATTTACTTATTTGGTGCCATACCTATGAAACTACGAAAAAAACTTTTTCTTTACAGAATTAGAAAAAACAATAACAAAGTTTGTTTGGAAGGACAAATGATCAAGAATATCAAGGGAAATAATGAAAAAAATGTGAGGGAAGGTGGCCTAGGAGTACCAGATCTTAAACTGTACTATAAAGCAGTGATTATCAAGACCATATAGTACTGTCTAAGAGACAGAAGGGAGGATCAGTGGAATAGACTTGGAGTAAGTGACCTCAGTAAGACAGTCAATGATAAACCCAAAGATTCCAGCTTTGGGGACAAAAATTCACTATTTGACAAAAACTGCTGGGGAAATTGGAAGACAGTATGGGAGAGATTAGATTTAGATTAACATATCACACACTAAATTAAGCTCAGAATGGGTGAACGACTTGAACATAAAGAAGGAAACAACAAGTAAATTAGGTGAACACAGAATAGTATACTTATCAGATCTTTGGGAAAGGAAAGATTGTAAGACCAAGCAAGAGCTAGAAATAATTACAAAATGGAAAATAAATAATTTTGATTATATTAAATTAACAAATTTTTGTACAAACAAAACCAATGCATTAGAAATTAGAAGGGAAGCAACAAATTGGGAAACAATCTTTATAACAAAAACCTCTGACAAAGGTCTAATCACTGAAATTTATAAGGAACTAAATCAATTGTACAAAAAATCAAGCCATTCCCCAATTGATTAATGGGAAAAGGACATGAATTGGCAATTTTCAGATAAAGAAATCAAAACTGTTAATAAGCACATGAAAAAATGTTCTAAATCTCTTATAATCAGAGAGATGCAAATCAAAACAACTCTGAGGTATCACCTAACACCTAGCAGATAGGCTAACATGACAGCAAAGGAACATAATGAATGTTGGAAGGGATGTGGCAAAAATGGGATATTAATGTACTGCTGGTGGAGTTATGAATTGATCCCAACCATACTGGAGGGCAATTTGGAACTATGCCCAAAGGATGCTAAAAAAAAAAAAAACTTGTACAAGATTATTCATAGCCATACTCTTTGTGGTAGCAAAAAATTGGAAAATGAGGGGGTGCCCTCTGCTTGTGGAATGGATGAACACATTGTGGTATATATTGGTGATGGAATACTATTGTGCTCAAAGGAATAATAAACTGGAGGAATTTCATGTGAACTGGCATGACTTCCAGGGACTGATGCAGAGTGAGAGGAGCAGAACCAGGAGAACATTATACACAGAGACTAATACACTGTGGTACAATCAAATGTAATGGACTTCTCTACTAGCAGCAATGCAATGATCCAGGACAATTCTGAGGGACTTATGAAAAAGATGCTATCCACATTCAGAGGAAGAACTGCGGGAAAAGAAACACAGAAGAAAAACAACTGCTTGATCACATGGGTTGATGGCGATATAACTGGGGAAGTAGACTCTAAACGATCACCTTAGTACAAATATTAATAATAAGGAAATGGGTCTTGATCAATGACACATGTTAAACCCACTGCAATTGCATGTCAGATGTGGGAAGGGTGTGGGGATGGGAGGGAAAGAAGATGAATCATGTAACCATGGGAAAATATTCTAAATCATCTAATTACATAAATTTTTTAAAAAAGAAAAATTTAAAGGAGAGCAACTGAGGTTTCAGCTCACATCCAGAAAATTAGAAGATAATAAAATATAGGAATGACCAATGTTTGAGGAGTTATGTAAAGATAGGCACAATAATTCCTTGTTAATGGAGCTATGAATTAGTCCAACTATTCTGGAGAATATCTTGGAATTATGTTATGGAAGTGATTGAAATGTTAATACCTTTCATGGCTAAGTAATATAGCCAAGAAGGTCAATGATAAAAAAGAATGGCCCTAGAGATACCAAAATGTTTATGAAAACACTTTTTGAAGTAGCAAAGAACTGGAAAGAATGGGAAATGAACAAATAAATAGTTTGTGGCATATGAATATAATGGTACATTACCTATAAAATTTGTATGAAGAATTTAGAGAATCATAGGAAGATTTATGTGATACTTATTCATCATAGTGATGGGAAAGGGAGGAGAATTTATGAGTTTGTTAAACATGCGTGAAATAGTCAAAGTAGAGTAATAATGATTGTGAAGAGGTCCACTGATGAAGGCAGGTGAGAAGAATGCTTTCCCTTTGATCAATCCTCAAACGTCCCTGAATTTGATCCCTAAAATTGTAACCCTATTGGGTCCCTTACTTGCAGAAGTAGTCATCTGGGCCAAGAGGCCATGATATTGTCATGATAGCCTACTTTTTTTCCCTTTAACTAATGGCATACTTGGGCTGGTAGTTCAAAGGATATCATAAATATGGAACAAATTGAACTATAGCAGAAACTTGACAAAAATTTCAGTCCTTGTGGACAAGGCAGATGATATGAGCAAGAAGATAATACTCTTTTGCAAATTCAAATTCAAGGAGTGTTCCTTAATGGGTTGATGTTAGATTGGTAGCATGTCACCAATGGAACATTCCAATAATCATTCCTTGAGTCTGTGTTTTCTTTTAACATTTTTTTCATTTATTTGGATAAATGCATAAATGTCATGATTATTCCATTTGCACATGGTTCACATTTGAGAGAGGTAGCTAATATGTTGCATGAATGATGGTGTCAAGATCCAAAGGGGGGAAATGTTAACAAGCTTAAATGTTGGTCAAAATCCAATAAGAAATTTCAGAGGAATAATAGAAAACTCCTGTGTAGGGATATGAAGCTGTTCTAAGAGTCGTAGAGACCAGGATTAAAATCTTGCTTCTTACACACACTGACTCAGTAACCCTAGGCAGGCCACTTTATTTCTCAATGCCTTTGACAATTCTAAAAGATAATGAAAAACATGAATAGGTATGATCCATTTTGGGAAAGAGAGTTTTCTCTCTAAGTTTTCCTATTCTAATGAAATCATGAATCTAGTTAAAAGAAAAAAAAAGGTTAAATCCTACATTTGATCCCCTTGATTCATGAACACAAATACTTGTGAGATATGTCTAGGAAACATTTTGGGCCAAATGGATTTGGGAGTTTGAATGGATTGAAAATTCAAGTTAGCAGTAGCCAACAAAAAGGTAATATAATACAGGAAATAAAGTTCGGACTAGTAATTTCATGGATGCCCAATGAGGAAACTCCATTGGACAGTGTGGATTAGTACCTTCTTTGTAATTTTTTTGTTAAGAAAGCTGCCTAGATAATGAGAAGTTGTGATTTATTCAAGGACTCGTAGCCCGAACATGTCATGAAATCATGTCTTCCAATCTTAGCTCTCTCTTTACCATGAGTTGCTATTACTAAATAACATAATTCTTGGCTATATCTGTACAGGCGAGATATGTAAAGCATGTTGTGACATGCTACTGTGATCAGACCACATCTTGAGTGTGAAGCAAAATATTAGGGCTTCAAATTTATAGATAAATGAAATTAAGTCACGCACAAGGCTTAGTTTACTAAGATTCTATATTCACAGATTACTAGTTGGTAATCAAAAGAAAATGTGCCCCACATGCCAATTCAAGAATAAACTTGCATAAGTTAATATTTTATATACCCGATAAAATCAGTTAATTACATTCTCATAAAATCACTATTATTTGCATCTTGTGGTAAACAGTATATTTACTTCATTTTGGATATTTGAAGTTGTGGTATAATAATAGCAAATATCTTAAATTCTAGTGTGTTCCTTCTCTTAATTATTTCCTATTGATCAGGTTTATAGCTTGTTAGTATATATTTGTTTGTTGTCTCCAATGATTACTGGAATGTTCCATTGGTGACATTCTACCAATCTGACATGCATTAGATCATGAATTTCTTAAATTCAGGGGTTGTCTTTTGCCTCTTTTTGAATTCGAAGCAATTAGTAAGTTTCTTGGCATAAAGTAAGTGCTTAATACATGTTTATTGATTGATATAGTGTTTTAAGGCTCACACATCACTTTAAAATATCTCATACAAATATCTCACGTTAGCCTTCCCCAAAACCTAGTAGGTAGATGCAGTTATTATCCACATTTTATAGAAGAGAATTGAAGAAGATAGAAGTTAAGTGACTAGTCCAGGGTCCCAATATCAGTAAATTTTTTAGGTAGAATTTGAAGTCACATATTCCTGATGTTCTGTCCACTAACCTTTATGCCATTTGCTCTTGTTAAGCCACTTCAGCTATGTCCAACTCTTCATGATCCCATTTGGGATTTTCTTTGGCAATGGTTTGCCATTTCATTCTCCAGCTCATTTTACAGAAGACAAACCTGAGGCAAACAGGGTTAAATGGCTTGGCCAGGATCACACAACTAGGTTTGCTAGTTCCTTCTCCAGCTCATTTGACAGATGAGGAAAGGGAGGCAAACAGGGTGAAGTGACTTGTCCAGGGTTGCAAAACTAGCAAGTGACTGAGGCTATATTTGATCTCAAGAAGATGCATCTTCTTACTTATTCTAAACCCAGAGCTCTAAACATTGCAGTACTTACATGCCCCATTGGGCCATTTAACTGTCTCTCCCTATATTTCCTTTTTCTCTGTTTGATAAACACTCTCCTCCTAAATTGTTAAAGTTCTACAGTATGAGATGATTTCTCAAACTTTCCAAAATTTTTGAACTTTTGTTTCCCCCTTAAGAATAGAGAAAACTGTTTCCTTACTATCTCAGTGGATGATGAGAGGAAAGAGGGAGAGAATCTGAGACTCAAAATTCTTTAAAAAATATTGGAAACTTTTTATAAGTAATTAGGGAAACAATTAAATTTAGAAAAAAAAGAATTAGCTTCTTCTGTTTCACATGGACCCTTGTCCATAGATGTTGGGCAACAGTTCTAATAAGAGTCATTTAAATATTTCTTAATCCTAATCAAATCCTAATCAAAAAGGCATATGACATTCAGCTCTGGGCACTAAATTTCAGGAATGATTTTGGTAAATGGAAGAATGCCCCAAAGAAAAGTCCAGTTTGCTCAGAATTCTGATTATATATGTCACATAAACAAAGTGGTGCTGGAGACAGCTTAGACTGGCTCATAAGTATTGATTGTTAGGTTTTAAGTGTAAGAATTTACATATGCACTAGGATATCAGCAGAGACTGAATTAATCCATCAGGGCTTAAGTCTGGGCTTAAGGAAATGATGGATAAAATGTTAATAAAATAGATTAAACTTAAAAGTGTGTTGAACTACATTTTATTTGTGGGGGAACCAGTTGTCAAGCATTTATCAAAATACCTTTGCATATGAAGATACTTCATGGAAACTTGGAATATTTAACTTAGTGGGAGGAGATATGTTGGAGGGGGGGGATCTTTTTATTATCTTCTAGGTTTTTAAGATTACATGTCATTTAGAAGAGGCTTTAGGATTATTTAACTGCACCACCTCCTCTCCCTCCAAGCTCAGAATCAGATGAGGATTTCAAAGTGTACAACTGGACTGCCTCATCTGGTAATGAGTTCACCATCCCTGGAGCTCTTCACTTAAAAAAGTGAATCACTTCAATGACACATGTAAAACCTAGTGGAATTGTTCATTGGCTATGGGAGCAGGGAGGGAAGAGGGGAGGGAGAAAACATGATTCATGTAAATATGGAAAAACATTATTAATTAATTAATTAATTAAACTTTTTTTTTAAAAAATAGATCACTATTTGTTGGAGACAGTCCAAAGAGGGTTCTCAGATATTCAGTGAAGTAGAGTCAATTCAAGTCAACATTTATCAAGAACCTACAATGAGGACAGGTGTGGAGGCAGAGTCAATATGGCGGCATCGAGGCAGCAAATGTTCAGACCTCTGAAATCTCTCCCTTACAGATTACAAACTAAATGCTCCCAGGGGACTGAAAATAAAACCTAACAACAAGACAGGTCCAAAGAATCCTCCTGCTTACTCAACTTAAAAGATACGCCTCCCCCTCCCCCAAAGCCAGAATTCGAGAACACTCTGGTTTAAGGGGAAGAAAGAAGGAAGGTCCCAGGACCCCTCCCCCACCTAAAGCACTAAGCCTCCAGTGGCAGCTGGAACCTGTGGGCAGGCAAAGGCGCTGGTCTGGAGGGAGTACCTTGTTGGCAAAGCTGTGCCAGGCTGAGAGCATCCAACACAGGCAGTGGGGAAGCAGATAGAGAAGAAACACAGAGCACAGAGCGGGAGGCATAGTTGCAGCAGCAGAAACACTCCATATTGCCCCCCCCCCATTTCTGAAGTTTTGGCCCCAGGGCACATCCAACAACTCAGCCAGACTTAATCTCATCAAAGCCTCCAGAGGACAGGGAAGCTCAAGCTCCAACATCCCTCCCCCACAGACTATACTGAGAGATTTACTGACAAAATTCCAAGGATGAATGTGGAAAGAAAAGAAGTCCAAAACCATACACACACACACACACACACACACACACACACACACACACACACACACACACAAATGAGAAGAGCAAGAGCTCAGGCAACTGCAGGGAGTAAAGAAGGGGTAAATATGAGAAAACAACAGAAAAATAAAAAAGAAATTACAATTGACAGGCAATAAACAAAGAACAAATGGAACAGAGAAGGATGAGGGAACACCAAACAAAAAAACCAGAAAACCCAGTGAATTGGATACAGGCTCTGGAAGAACTCAAAATACAATTCAAAACACAATTAAGAGAGGCTGAAGACAACTGGGAAAAGAACTTAAAAACTAAGATAAGTCATCTGGAAACAGAGGCACTTGAACTAAAACAAGAAAATAGTGTCTTGAAAGCCAAAATCAACCAGCTGGAAAATGAGGCAAAGCAGATGAAAGATGAGGCAAAGCAGATGAAAGATGACCTCCAAAGAAAATCAGACCAGAAGGAGAAGGATGACCAAAAAGCCAGGGATGAAATCCAGTCTTTAAGAATCAGAATACAACAACTAGAATCAAGTGACTTCACAAGGCAGCAGGACACTATAAAACAAAATCAAAAGAATGAGAAAATTGAAGAAAATATGAAGTACCTCATTCACAAAACAGAAGAATTGGAAAATCGTTCCAGGAGAGACAACTTAAGAATCATTGGTCTACCAGAAGACCGTGACAAAAGAAAAAGCCTGGACATAATACTACAGGAAATTATCCAAGAAAACTGCCCCAATATTTTAGAATGAGGGAAAAGTGGAGATTGAAAGAATTCACAGATCACCTCCTGTACTTAATCCCCAACTGACAACACCCAGGAATGTTATAGCCACATTCAAGAACTATCAGACCAAGGAAGAAATATTACAAGCTGCTAAGAAGTCATTCAGATACTATGGAACCACAGGGAGGATAACATAGGATCTGGCTGCATTTACACTGAAGGACCAAAAGGCATGGAATATGATATTCCAGAAAGCAAGGGAACTAAGTCTACAACCAAGAATCAACTACCTAGAAAAACTGACTATATTTTTATAGAGGAAAGTATGGTAATTTAACAAAATAGAAGAAATAGAAGAATTCCAAGCATTTATAAAGAAAAGATCAGACCTGAACAGAAACTTTGATGTCCAAGGACCTACGATGAGGTGGCAGCTTGGTGGCTCAGTGTTTTGAGAGGTTGGCTGTGAGATGGGTTCAAATTTGACCTCAGATATTTCCTAGCCATGTGACCCTGGGCAAGTCACTTAACCTCCATTGCCTAGCCCTTACCACTCTACTACTTGGAAGCAATACACAGTACTAATTCTAAGAAGGAAGGTAAGGGTTTCTTTTTAAAGAATCTACTGAGAGATTTGTATTGTGAAATGCCAGGTAACAAATGTTAAAAAATTTTTCTATTTGCAATTGGGAAAAATACAATATTTTTATATTTTTTAATTAAAAAAAGCCTAGTATGTGCCAGGCACTGTTGTAAAGTGCTGGAAACTTCAAAGAAAGGCAAAATCATGACTCTCATTTACTTTCCAAATTAAAGAACCTGATTAATTTGTAGATGAAGAATTCTCTTGAAGTCACAGAACGGTATAGTGGAGAGAGTCCTGAATTGGAGCCAGGACATGAGTGTTGAGTTCTGGTTCTCCTCCTCTTTAGCTGTGTGACTGCAGCTCTCTCAGGCTCAGTTTCATCAACTGTAAAATGCAGGCAACAATCTTTGCCCTCATTTTGAGGCAAGAACCTTGTAAATTTTAAAGCACTATAGAAATTGGGACCATTGTTATTCACAATCCTCTGCACTCTAGTAAAATGGACTTCTAATAAAGTTGCTGAATCCTGGCCGATTAGATCTGATAGGGTAGCAGTCTGGATGAACAGTTTGGACTCAGAATCAGGCAACCAGGATACCTGGCCCCAGCCTTGCCACTGATTCACTTTTTGACTTAATAACAGTCAATTCTATTTGCAGAGGTGTCTCCCCTGCTTAAGAATAAGATGTCTAGACAAGATGAACTCTCTGGTGTTAAGTTCTGGCATTCTATGCTCTAGACTGATTTCATGTTCTCACATTCTGTGCTCCATGTTCTAAGGTTTCCAGAATCTTGCCCAGTGTCTGGCACATAGCAATGATTCAATGCAGGCTTGGTGATTAACCCATGGATTCAGCTGCTTCTCCTGTTTTATGTTTCTTTTTTTTTAAGTACAAAGATCTGTCATTCTGTGTTTCTGTGTTGCTGTGCACTAACTTTTATGTTCTTAGTTTCTAGCCATCTCTAGCATTGGGTATGCTGAGGATTCTCCCAGCTCTGATAGTCTGTGTTCTAAGGACTCTCCCAGCTCTGACATCCTCTGTTCTAAGGACTCTCCTAGCTCTGACATTCCTTGTTCTAAGGGTTCTCCCAGCTTTGACATTTTGAGTCCTAAGACCCTTTCTATCTCTGATAGCTTGTGCTTCAAAGTCCCTCCCAGCTCTGATATTCCATGTTCAAAGAGCCTTCTCCTTGCTAAACTATGTTCTAATGCCTCTCTCAGCTCTGACTTTCTATATTATATTCTAAGATATTGATGATGGATAGAATGGTGATCTTGGAACAAGGCATACATACTCCTTCCTCAGTTATTCACTGTGTGATGAGTCACTTAATTTCTGCCTTGGTTTTGTAACATTTAAAATAGTTGGAGACCATAAACTGTTATATTTAAGAGTGGGATGCCATAAACTGTAATAAGTAAAATAGTTGAGGTCTTAAACTGTAGTGAGTAAAATAGTGGAAGATATAAATTGTAGTAGATATAAGAGTGGGTGAGTAAATTTGTGACCACAGAAAATATGTTTCACTACAGTGTCTTGGTTTTAAATCAAATATGAGGTGGTTGCCAGGGAAATATTCCCAATTATGAATATACCCAAGTTAACTGGGTTTTATAGAGAATTTAATTAATAATAAAATGGGGAATTAAAGAAAAGAGAGAAAGAGAGAAAAAGGAAATAAGTATGAAGGGCCTTAAGCCAACATGGCATAGACCTGAGTCTTAAGAGAGAGAGATCAGTCAGTCAGTCTTTTATCACTCACCACAAGGTCTGTCTAAGCAAGGATTCTAGTGACAGAGTCTCCTCAGAGAGAGTTCCAGCCAGAGTCCTCCTCAAAGAGCCTTCCAGCCAGAGACTGTTTCATAGGGCCTCTCTCAAGAGCCTCCAGAGGGACAGAGTCCCCTCAGAGGAGCTCCAGCAAGACCTCCTTAGAGATTGTCCTCCAAGAGCTTCCCTTCTCCAGAGCCTCTCTCAAGAGATTCTTCAAAAGGATTGCCTTTCAAGAGATTCTGCTTTTCCTGATATAGGGGGTTTTCTCCTATGTCACCTCCCCTAAGTTCTTCCATCTACCAATCACAGTAGATGTTTTCCAAAGGACAGCCCATTCTGAATTCACTGCTGGGTTGACTAATCCCTTTAGTAAGTTTGAATCAGAAAAAACACTGCTGGGTCGACTAATCCCTTTAGTATGTTTGAACTAGAAAAACTTCTGAATAAGTTTTCACCTCTTTGCTCCTGGCAACTTTACAAGTTGCCTGACCTTTAATAGGTACTTAGCACCCCTTTGTATTATTTCTAAAAATAGGCATGGCTTAAAGAACTTTTTGCCTCATTATAAGTATGGGTTTAAGTACTTTCATTGTTTAGCAAGAAGTTTTCTCCCCTAAAGCAGTCTTAAGTACGGTGGAGTTAAGGTCCTCCCATTTCTGATCCAAGTAGAGTTCTCACTGTCAAAATGGGGAATGTTCCCAGTAGGGAATTGTTCCAATTGAGATGGGGAAATTTTTAACATTCACAAGTCTGAGAAATTTCAAGATTTACAGTTTCCTCATTTGTAAAATGGGGATAACAATAGCACCCACTTCCCAGGGGTATTGGGAAGATCAAATGACATAATGCTTGTAAATTGCTTTGATGAGGAGGATTTTCTATGGCCCCTCCCAACTCTGACCCTCTCCAGGCTAACTTTGGCTGTTATTTTGTTTTATTAATGCAGACACAGAGAGAGATAATTACAAACAGGTTCTATTTTCAATGTGTAGCTGAGCCCTAACTTTCAAGCCTCTAATACTGGTCAGCTTTTGAGAGGTGCCATATATTGCTGCCCATGTTTTATGTATTTGCACAATGCAGTTTATAGAACACATAAAAACTGTATTTGAAAAATAGATGATTTTTACCACAAGGCAACTTGTCATAGGGAGAAAGGAGAAGAAACTGCTCTTTCCAAAATCAGCCCCATCCTTTGCCATTCCTAGGGAGAAGTCAGATTTTTAAAAATCCTTACCTTCTGTCTTAGAATGATTTTAAGGCAGAAGAGTGATAAGGGCTAGGCAATGGGGGTCAAGTGACTTGCCCAGGGTCATAGAGCTGGGGAGTGTCTGAGGTCAAATTTGAACCCAGGATTTCCTGTCTCTGGGCCTGGCTCTCAATTTGCTGAGCCATGCATCTCTCCCCTCAGATTTTAAGTAAGGTGAGGTTTTAGCAGTTTCTGTCCATCTGCATTGGGACCGACCAGTCATCTTCACTGCCAATGTCCCTGTAGCTGGCCAATAATAGCTCACATTTAATCATCCTTGAAGGTTTAGAGGAGTTGATCAAGTGTTGGGATTTGGGGAGAGGGGAAGGTTAGGGGGAGGTGGTCTCTATTATGATTTCATTTGTGTAGGAAGCTTTTGGTAGGGAAAATCCCTCCAGCAATGTAGTTTGTCTGAGAACAGATTATTTCTTTTTTTTTTTAATCTTTGTTTTCTCAGGACCAATAGAGCATCTGACACAGAGTGGGAACTAAGAAATGCTTATTGACTTATTGATTGACTGGAGAATTGTCTGAGGAAAATGGCAATGAAGTGAATTGCCCATGCACACAGCTAGCATGTGTGCTTGAACCCAAGTCATACTGATTCCAAGGCCAATCTCTATTCCATCATGGCGGGCTACCTCTCTAGAAATGTAATCTTCCCATTTTACAGTGAAAGAATCTCTGAGTTCAAGATATTTTAGTCATAGAACTGAGAGGGTCAGAAGCATAATCCAAGCCCAGATCTCTGTTTCCCAAATGCAACACCACCTTTATCAGACTATATTACTGGTCTCCCAACCCAATCCAATCCACTCTATTCCAGGTCAATTTATTCTAATCCAATTCAGGTCTGTCCAATCTATTTCAATCCAACCTCCTCTAGTCCAGTCCAACTGAGACCAATTAAATATCCAATCCAATTCAATCTATTTCATTCCAATCCAATATAAGTCAAACCTGTCTATTCTAGTCTGATCCAATCCATTTCATTCCATTGCTTTCCACTCTATCCATGTCAGTCCAAGTGTAGATATGGAGGTAGTTTTGTAAACGTGCACAAACTCATACATCTATCTAAATCAATGATGTGTATATGCACACACATATACATGCAAATTGTGCATGATATAGGAATATACATTACAATGCACATCCATGTATGTTATAAGTACAATGTATATGTCAGTGTAATATATTCACACAATGCCTATATATATATAATGCCCGTGTAGCCATACATATATACACAAACACATTTGCATACATGCATGTATACATACACATTTCGAATTTACTACGTGTTGGGCATCTACTACAGAACTGGCTTTCTTTTGTCTCTTTTCTGGTGGTATTAGTGACTGCCTTTCCCTGAAATAACCCCACTGGGGACTGGCTGTTTCATATCTGTGGAAGACTGGATAGTATCTATAATAGAGTGCCATGCTGTTCCTGACATCTGAGGATCTGACTTTGACTTTTACCTTGGTCATGGTGCATTCTTGTACAAATCCTTTCCACCTCTAAGGCCCTTTATTTACTCATCTGTACAATGGCCACGCTTTAGGCTCCACCTCATGGAGCTTCTTTGAAGGACATGACTTCTCAGGTACCTCAGGAGTGAATGTTAATTCTTCTGCAGCTCTCAGGTCTCGTCAAGGGGATTATTTCCACCACTGCCACTATGGAAATATGGACAGTTATGAGAGGATTTCAATTCTAGAGCTGCAAGGGTCCTTGGATGCCATCCAATACACCATCTCATGATATAAATGAGGAAGACTGAGGCACAGAAAATTTAAACAACTAATTATAAAATCATAGATCCATCCAAACGTAGACTGAAAGTGGCATCTAAACCAACCATGCCTTTTACAGATCAGAAAACTGAGGCACAGAGAAGTTAAATATCGAGTCATAGGAGAATTCATTTGGGGATGGAAGATGCTTAGATTTCATCATTCAATTTAAGAATGAGGGACCAAGACCCAGAGAGATTAGATGTTAAATTTGCCCAAAGTCATAGTAAGTAGGAAGTATAGGATTCAAATTAAGCTCATATTTACCATCATACTTTAGCTGCCTTCTCCCTCTGACCCTTTGGCTTCCTTCTCCCACTGGTTAAGTTATTCCTGGCACCTCCATTTGAGGAACATCCCAGGCCAAGCAACCTTCATCATCTGGGTATCCCTCTTTCCATCTTAGTTCCTTTTTATATGTTGTCTTATCCTATTAGAGTATAATCTTCTCAAGTGCAGGGACTATTATTCTTTTTTTTTTTTGTATTTGTATCTCCAGTACTTAGTATCATCATCATCATCACTGTCATCATCATTATCATCATCATCATTTTAATCATATTTACATAGTGCTTTGAGTTTTATGAAGTGCTTTACCAAGCACTTTATAAAATTATCTTATTTGAACCTCAGAACTGTAATAGCAGAATTATAGAGATAAGAGTAAATTTTAAGAGAAGTTGAAGGTTGTCTTTATGATGCTAGCATGGGCACATGCTAGGAACTTTGGAGAGAGCATTCTGGAATCCAGGAGGCAGAGGAAGACAGAGTTTGAAGGGACAATTGTATTTTCATGTCAAAGCTAGGACACAAAGGGCTAGCTTCGGCGAGCTTTCCTACCTCAAGTCTTTGGTGGACAAAGGGAAACCTTAAAACCATTTCCCCAAGGTTCCTGTTAGCTGGTGAACTTCTTGGAAAAGAATTATCTCTGCTGGGTCTGTCAACTTGCCTGGTGATTTTACTGTGAAATCCTGACTCGTGGGCTCTACGGATTTTCCTCATGGTTCAGACATAGCTGGGTGGACTCAGCCATTTTGGTTACACTCAGCGCAATTTTGGAGACAACTTTGGGAGCAATAATGGAATCGGACTCTGAGGATTATAGTCAGGTAGATAGATTTGGGGACATTCAGCAAGAAACAGAGAGTTGATAGGGAGCTAGAAGACCAGAAGAGTTCATCTTGCGATGAACTTATTTTGTAGGGTGTGAGTTAAGAAAAATTAGAGCAAGGGAAACCCTACCTCTCTACCAAATATCTGGCTGCCCCAATTTTCATTTCCTGTGGCAGACAGAAATTGTGACTCGCCCAGAGTCACACAGCTAGTAACTGTCTGAGGCTTCATTTGAACTCATGTTTTCCTTACTCCAGCTCCTGCACTCTCTCCACTGTACCACTTAGCTGCCAGGCATACATTAAGCACATAATAAATGTTTATTGACTTTTTTGACTTGTATGACTTCAAATCTTTGCTCTGAACCGTATTGCAATTGCTGAGGGCTAGAGGCTTTAATAATAATAATATCTCATTTTTGTATTTTTTCCAATGGATAGAGAGGTGCTGTGAATAGATTAACATAATGGTTTAAGTATGGGGAAACTCTACCAGTACAGACTGGAACTTAGGGCTGGGGAGGGAGAATAGGGAGGCATTAAGGGGTTAAGTGACTTATTCAGGATCATACAACACACCTAGCATACTACAGGGGCAGGATCTGGACACAAGTGTTTTTTACCTTAACACCTTCTTTCTATATAGCATGCCACTACTGACTCTCAGTCATTTTGAATTTGCAAATCTCTTTCATACAAAATATCTCATCAGATCATCTAACAGCCTTTTTCAGGGAATCAGGAGAGGATTTTATATTCCCATTTTAGAGTTGAAGGCTCAATGAAATTAGGTGACTTGTCCAAAGTTACCTTATTTAGGGAAAATTTTAAGACTATATTTTAAAAAGCATTTTATTTTACTTTCCCTCAATTACTTATAAAAACATTTGTTAACATTCAATTTTAAGACTATATTTTTCTCTGAAAATAATTTTAACAGACTGAGAGATCTTATATTCTCTGCAACTTCTAGCCAATTGTTTGGCTGTGACTAAGTGGTCTGCTATAGAAAATTTCATGTAAAATCCCACCTGGGCCCTTCTCATATTTTAATGAATATGCTCTCAAGTAGGACCACAGGAAGCCATTTGGTATATCTATCAGGGAGGATTTATTGTAAAACTTGGAAAAAATTTGCACAGGGCATCAAGGTGTTGAAGTGGTCATGATCTACACTAGTGAATAGGGCTTTCTGCATCAATTAATCATTAATAAGAAAATCAAAGTTTATTAAAAATCTACTATGTGCCAGATACTGAGAATTAAAAAAAATTAAATGAAATGAAACAGCACTGAATTTAAAAAAACTTATATTCTAATGGGAGGAACAAATAATTGTTTGTTTGTGTGTGTGTATACATGAAGTAGATACAAGGTGGTTTTTAATTGAGTTAGAGGGAGCAAGTGGGGGTAATAAAGTAGAGCAACAAATAGAAGATGATACTTGAGCTGAGCTTGGAAAAAAGGTAGGACTTATATAAATAGATAGGCATGTAGACATGGTGTAGACAGAAAGATGAATAAAGAGGTAGATGGGCAGATCTGTAGAGATGGATGGATGATAGATAGGTGGATGGATGAGTGGAATGAGATAGGTAGATAAATGATACATAAGATAGATGGATGGAAAGATGGAAAGAGACAGAGGGATATAGATAGATAGATAGATAGATAGATAGATAGATAGATAGATAGATAGATAGATGATAGATAGATAGATAGATAGAAAGATAGATAGATAGATAGATAGACAGATAGATAGAATAGTGAATATATAGATAGATATATAGAAGAGTAAATGGATGGATGGATAGATAGATAGAAAGATAGATAGATAGACAGATAGATAGAATAGTGGATATATAGATAGATATATAGAAGAGTAAATGGATGGATGGATAGATAGATAGATTAATAGATAGATAGACAGATAGTTGTGTGCCATTTCCTAATCCAGTTCATTTTACAGACGAGGAAGGGAGGCAAACTATGGTCACATAGCTAGTAAGTGTTGGAGATTGGGTTTGAACTCAAGTCTTTTTGACTCCAGGTAATGAAATCTATCCACCTAGCTGCCACAGAAAGGATAAGTAGGGAAGTGATTTAGATAGATGGATAGACGGATGGATAGAAGAATAAGTAAGATAGATATAGGATAGAAGATTTATTCATCATTTACTCTATGGGAGTATATGCAGTTATGGGAAGGTTTTATCCTAATTTTCTGCCTTTAGGTTTCATGCTCTTTCTATTTATCTGCACTTCTAGACAAATGAGGCAAGTTTTAGGTTTATTGGGGAAAAGAGAAAAGCCGAGATTAATGGCAGAAATCCAAGGGACTGGTCAACCAGAAAATGGGGTAGCCATCTTGGGATAAGAGTCAAAGACCAAGATGTCGATCTGAATGGAAAAAATGTGGGTTAGACTCAGCCTTAATACAGTCTACCCTCATTCTTCAGAAGCCATCAACACCTGGTTTTGAATCAAAATGGAGGCAACATGGTATAATAGGAAAAAAGTTCTGGGTTTGGACTCAGAGGATTTGGGTTTGAATCCTGGATCTGTCACTTACTACCAGTGTCTATGGAGGTCATTGAACCTTCATTGGCCAGTTTCCTTATCTGAAAATGAAGGCACTGGATAGATGATGTCTGAAGTCTCTTCAATTTCTCAATCTAAATTTCTATAATCCTATTTTGTGATCCTGGACCAGTTATTTCATTCTCTGGAAGATAGTTTCCTCATCTGTTAGATGGTGGGAGCTCTGAGCAGTCATGAACTTTCACTGTTGCATGGAATTAAATTGTCATTCATCTTTATTTCTTGTCACATGCTTAACTGTTTTTAAAGTTGGTTCTGTTAGTTTTGCTGCAGTTCCATGTAGGGTCTCCTGCTTTCTCTGAGCCTCTTTTATGCCTGTGAGGTCCAAGACTCCTGAAACCTCTGGTTTCATAGAGTAGGGATAGATGGCTAAGAAATCAGCTCCACTTACTAACTGGTTCTCATCCCTGAGGTCACACACACAGCTCAATCTTGACATGCCCAGGACACAGAATTCCTGACCACCCTCATCAGGGCTGGTCTTTATTTCTCTCCTCCCTCTTCCTCTTCCCCCTCCCACAATTAAGCATCTAATTAGTTAAATAGAAAGGGACAGCTTAGAATGTAAATCCCACTGTTGTGTAACTATTGATCCTGCCATCATGGCTAATGAGAGGCCTTTCTAAGTGAAAGAGACAAATGTTCCCACATGGCTATCAATTTAATTTCCCAAGCTAAATAAGTTTCCCTCTGAGAGTCATTTTAAGGAAGATAAATGGGTGGGTGACATTGGTGTCCATTTCAATTACTGCTCTATTCCCCTTAGGCTTGTCTGGGCCCCTTGGGGACTCTAAAAACATGAAGGATTAGCACACTGTGCTAGAGTAAACCATATCATTTTCTTGATCAGTAGGTTTAAAGGAGGCATGGTTTCTGGAGTCAGAGGACCTGGATTCCAATCCCATCTTTACTTTTATTGCCTACATGACTTTGCTCAGTTTCCTTCCCTGTAAAATGAGGAAGAGATAAGTGGCTTTTGAGATTCCTTTAAGATTGAGATATATGATTCTATTGATCTGAGAGGAATTTGAGCGATCATCTATAAGTTTAATTCATTCATTCTCCAGAGGAAGAAACTGAGGCACAGAAAATGAGTTGCCCAAGATCACACACCCAACTCTAAATATATATCCAGGGGTTTCTGATTTTTTTCTTCATATTTCCACGTTCCTTATGTTGTGAAAGAGGACACATATTGTTTACACTAGATTAAAATTCATGGAGGAATAGCGTGAAGAATGGCATGCTTCAAACTTCATTCAGACTCCATCTATTCCTTTTATAGTAGGGAATAGCCTTTTTCTTTGATCATATTGTTGATACAAGTTTAGTCATTCACAGTTGATTATCATACACTATTTTTGTTGCTGTGTATAATGTTCTCTTAGCTCTGATTGCTTCACTTTGTAAATCCTTCACTTCATGTAAGTCCTTCCATGTTTTATGTGTTCCTTTACAATCATGTGCCACAACTTGTTCAGCCATTCCCTAAATAATGGACATCTCTTCAGTTTCCAGTTTTTTGCTACTGTAAAAAGAGCTGCTTGATTTCTCTATTTCTGTTTCTCTGTCTCCCTCCCTCCCTCCTCCTCTTCCTCCCCCTCCCCCTCTTCCTCCACTTCTCTTCTTGTTCTTGTTCTTTTTACTTTTTTTCTCTCCCTACATCCACACACACACACACACACACACACACACACACACACACACACACACACATATATATATATATATATATAAAGATCCTTTTCTCCTATCTTTCATCTCTTTGGGATACAGACCTAGTAATGATATTGCTAGGTCAAAGAGTATGCATGATATGATGACCTTTGGGGCATGATTTCAAATTGTTTTCCAGAATGGTTGT
This sequence comes from Monodelphis domestica, assembly GCF_027887165.1. NCBI lineage: Eukaryota > Metazoa > Chordata > Mammalia > Didelphimorphia > Didelphidae > Monodelphis > Monodelphis domestica. Next base: position 56,759,510 of record NC_077229.1, read on the forward strand.
GCCATTTCACAGCTTCACCAATAATGTACTGATCATTTTGTGAAAGGAAAGAAAAAAGAGGGAAAGGAAGGAAATATACTCAACACCCCCACCCTCTTTATTTGGGTTTACACTTGGTGTAAGGGATTTCTAACATGAAAAACTGCCATAACTAATACAGATTGGCAACTCTTCTGAAATTTATAGTGTTAAACAGTTGTTCCAGAGAACTGAGAATTGAAATGTCTCTAAGAAAAGGCTAATGAACCATTCATCAGGTATGTTATAATAGTAGGGGGTTCCTTTTATGTTGGTTTGGACTGGGTGGCCAATGAAGTCCTTGTCAGCTCACAAATTCTAAGATTCTCTGAAACCCAAAGAGGTGAGTAAGGCTAACAATGGCCCTTTCTTTGGCATTTTAAGGATTAAAAATGTACTTTCTCCACAATAATTCTGTGAGGTAGGTAGTGAAAGTGTTATTATAGATTTTATAGATGAAGAAACTAAGGTCAGACAGCCAATATGCATCAAGAGAACTTGAACCCAGGTCTTTTTGGATAGAGCACCATATCTGAAGTCAGGAAGACTTATATTCCTGAGTTCAAATATGACCTCTGATATTTGCTAGTTTGGGACACTGGACAATCCACTTAACTCTTCTTGCCTCAGTTTCCTCATCTGTAAAATAAACCACAAAAAGAAATGGCAAATCATTCCAGAATCAAAATCCAAAATGAGGTCACAAAGTGTTGGATGTGACTGAAATGATTGAATAACAACAAAAACAACTTCCTGATTCAAGACTGGTGCCTCACAAAAAATAATATTAATTTGCTTCATGGCTTAAAAAACTAAGATTATATCTGAGTGGGCCCTCACTGACATAGACATCAACTCTTTTATACCTTAGAATCTGACTACAAAATGTCAATGTTTCCTCAACCAAATTAAAATGTAATTGGGAAATTATTAACAAAATAAATAAAAATAAAATATGTGTTAGATATGTTGTTTTTCTAAATTGTGGTTTTCTATATCAATATGTGGAAATCAAGGATTTATTTGAACTTGATACCCCTGTCTTAGAATGTGTCTTAAAGTATTGTCAATAATGAAAAATATGTTATGCCTCAGTCAATGTGGTGATGAGAACAGTTGGGCTGGTCCTCACACTATAGGCACAAAAATCTACCAACAGTCCTGGAATTGAAGCCTTTACAGCCTGGTAGATCTTCCAGGGATTTTTCCTCTGCTCTGCCTTTGAGTATGCAAGCTTGATTGTACCGTGATGAGTAATCCAAGAAGGGTCTTTGGTGACAGAATTTCCAGCAAAATGGATGAGTGAATGTCTGTATTCCAGCCTAGATCCCTTCATCAGTAATAAATTTACACCAAGTAAAGTGAAAAGGCAGCAATATCAAATAGCAGGGAAAGAAAATTTTCACCAGGAAAAATCACAGAGTAAAAAATGAGGCTGAAGAAATCAGTTAGCAAAAAGAAAATAAAGCCTAAAACAAGATGTTTCCAGAAGGAAAGAACAAGAATATAATAACCGCTGTTGTTGTTCAGTAATATCCTACTCTTTGTGACCCCATTTGGGATTTTCCCAACAAAGACACTGAAGTAGTTTGTCATTTCCTTCTCTAGCTTATTTTACAGATAAGAAAGCTGAGGCAAACAAGGTTAAGTGACTTTCCCAGGGTCATACAACTAGTCAGTGTCTGATGTGGGATTTGAACTCAGGTCTTCCTGACTTCATTTATTTATTGTGATACCAGGGAACATAACTACTAGATTTCCACCAAATAATATAGAAAAAAGGCAAATAAAATACCTCCAGAGTGACTTAGTAATTCAAAAAAAAAGATTTAGTGCTCAAATGATAAGAAATGATAATGAAGATGATAAAAGTGATCAGGTCTATAATCAGGGTGGAATGGTGATGACCTTGTGCCAGGGCACCAATAGTTAGGGAGTAATGCTATCACTTTCAATGCTATAGCAACATAAAAAGAGCTGAGTTTTGAAATTATTTATAATTAGTTAAACTATTAATATTAAGAAAAATAATTAGTTAAGATAGAAAAGTAGTTTAGAGCACTTTTCTTCACGTTTGGTGGTCACATGCCAGGTAAGTTCATCCCAATTCAGCCTCAAATTGCTTCTCTCCTCCCTTAAGGATTATTGGCTTCTCTATCGGTGACCTCCCAGGCTGTGCCATATAAAGAATTGTTGAAGAAACTAGAGATGTTTAAGTGAGGAAAGACTCTAGGAAATATGACATCTGGCTTTAAGTATTCGAAAAAGTGTCACATGAAAAGGGATTAGACTTGTTTTGTTTGGCCCCAGAAGGCAGAACTAGAAATGAAGATTTAGAGTTGGTATTCCAGTATCTCTTTCCTCTCTTCTCAGTCAACATGTGTTTAAAAGTTTCTTTAACTTGGGGAGCTTTGTTTTCCCCTCAGCATAGTTCCCAACTCAGGATCCCATTCTACAGAAGCTACATCAAAAGTATACAGGAAAAATGATTGGATTTTGAGCCAGGGAAAATTGCTCCTAGCCCCCAGTTAGGAAAATTCACACCATTTATGCAGGGTTAATACTCTTTACTCAGTTTTACATCTACATCTCCACATATAAATATATATTTCTCTTTAACTCTTGTCTTTTTTGGGGTTACAGCAAACTTCCTTTTACTAGAAACATTTGGGTAATGAAATACAAAATATATGATTGTGTCTGTAGCTAGAGAAGCAGAAGCACCACAAAGGAAAGCTAGGAAAAGGGCTGCCCTCTGCTGAGGACAATTCTTAGCCAGGATTTTCAACTCTGAGACTCAATGAGAGGCAGTTACTCTCTTCAATGTCTTCAGTCTCTGCCTTAGCTGTCTTTCTTCTGTTTCTCAGGGCTGTACTGGAATGTTTGTTCCGACCTATCAGATAAATCTAGTTCTCTTGCTTGATAATCTTTAGAAGACCCCTGGAGCATGACTAAGTTTCCTTGGCCCATCCAAACATAATTCTTGGGCAATATTATTATTAATTCTTAAGTGTTTTAAATATTTTTATTGTTTCTGCACTTACTCACAAGGCCCATAAAATTGATTGTGATATTTATCATCACTTAGATTAAGTGGGATATAATTGAGTAAATCAATTATTCCACTTCTATACTAAGATAACAACTAGGCAGCTGTGTGGCACAGTGGATAGAGCACTGGGCTTGGAATCAGGAAGACACCTCTTCATAAGTTCGAATTTAGCCTCAGATACTTACTGGCTATATGATCGTAGACAAGTCACTTAACCCTGTGTTCAAATGATACTTAAGTTACTTCATACTTACATAACATTGGATCAATCATCTAACTTCCCTTGGTCTCATTTTCCACATCTGTAAAATGAGATGGAGAAAGAAATGGCAAACCATACTGTATCTACATGAAGAAAACCCCGAGATGAGGTCACAAAGAATCCAATATGACTGGAACAACAACAAACTCTGTTTATACCACTTCTGTTAAAAAACAAACTTCAGTGATTCTCCATTACTAGTTGAATGAAATTCATATTCATTATTCTTGCATTTGGAGCCCTCCAAGGTTTCAGTTCAATCTAGCTGCCCACACAATTCTTCACACCACACACTTCTCACACTTCACACACTTCTCACACAATTCTCAGAGAAACGACATGAAGCAAGGAATGAGCACTTATTTTAACCCAAGGATTCAGGTTCAAATATCAATTATGACAAGTCTTTGTGACCTTATATAAGTCATTTAATATATCTGAGCCTTTTTTCTCAGCTGGACAGTAAGGCTGCCTCTTAGAGCTCTTGACTGATGATGATCTTGGTCTAGTTCTCATGACACACTTATAGATCTCTTTGCTTTACTCCTGTCAACCGCCATGCTTTATCAATGTTTGTTGACTGATTAATCGATCCCCATTCTTAATAAATGTTTATTAACTGACTTATCAACCCCAGTAATGGGATGGCCCATCATCCCCTCAGTAAATTCTATCTTTGGAAGCTGTTTCAAATCCATGATTACTATGTGCCAGGCACTGTGCTAAATGGTAGAGCTATAAAGAGAGGTCAAAACCATCCTTGCTCTCAAGGAGTTTACATTCTAATGGGAGTGGGATAGACAACTTGCATACAACCACATCCATACAAGATACATTCAGGCTAAATCAGAGACAATCTCAGAAAGAAGGCACTTGCAATAAGGGGGACTAGAAATGCCTTCTACCAAAATGGTATAGGAATTTGATACTAGCTTGTACCCCTTTTTTTGGCACTCCAAGACAACCTTTCGATTTTTAAAGGAAAAAGGCTTAATCTTAAGATTGAAGCTATAACATGCTTCTTTCTTCTCTTGCTAAATAAGGATGGAGAACAGCTCTTTGATTATTTATATAAACAAGTTTCTTCAGAAAAAGTTGCTGAGAGAAGTGGACATGGCATTGTGCAGCTATCCTAAACATCTTATGGCTCCTGGCTTCTAGAGATCCACTTTTGTCTGTAGTGAATTCCAAATCAAAGAAGCTTGGGAAAGGGAAGAACATAAGTTGGAATACAAGGAGGAAGAAGGGATTTTTTTCCCTTGGAATTCCAAATTGAAGAGATATGCAATAGGACTCAGGCCATCTGGTTTGTGTTTTGGGGTGGGGTGAAGGGGACCAGTAAGGAGGCTAATAGAGCTGCCAGCCTCATGTGACTGGTGCCTTCTCTTTATTTTTTTTATTACTTAATAAAAAATTATTCATTAAGATATGGTCTCCAGAGACTTCTAATCATAATAATGGTACTTAAGATGTCTTTAAGGAAGATAAGGAAGCAAACAGTAGGAAATGAGGGTGCAAACATTCCAAGCATGGGGAGTAGCCAATGAAAATGCATTGAATCAGAGAAGTTAGGTGGCACAATGGATAGAGCTCCAGATCTGGAATAGGGAGATTCTGGGTTCAAATCTGACCTCAGAAACTTTTTAGTCATGTATGATCCTGGGTACATCACTTAATCCTGTCTACCGAGACCTTGCCCTTCTGTCTTAGAATGTTATTAGGACAAAATGTAAGGGTTTAAAAAAAGAAAAAGAAAAGTATGTGGAATTGGTATATAGCATATCTTGTAGGAAGAACAGCAAAGAGTCAGTGGTAGGTGATATCTCTTCTCTGAAGCCTTCTCCAATACTCTTCTCCCAACACACACACACACACACACACACACACACACACACACACACACACACACACACACATACACAATCTGTCCACAATTTAAGTTAAAAATGATTAAGATAAATAAACAGTATGAATAATAGAAAAAAGCACTATATTTAGGGTTTAAGGATCTGTGTTCACATGACACTTAAGCTACTTCTTACTTACATAACCTTGGACCAATCATTAACTTCTCTGGGCCTCAATTTCCTCATCTGTAAAACTAATAGTTGAACTAGTTGCCTTCTAGGATCTCTTCTGTGATCCTAAGATTTCCCTCCTTCGATTTTTCTTGACAGCTTCCCTGTCATCTCACCTTTTCCCTAATTACATTCTATCCTCTATTATAGTTCTTTCTCTACATCTTCTAGCATACAAACACTCAGTGATAAGTTTCCTGAAAGCAGAGTCTATGTATAATGTCTCTCGATTTCCAAAGAGATCTCTTATCCTGGCCCCCAGTATAGAGCCCTGTACACCAGAGGAGGGTGGTATAATGGAATACTCACTAGACCTTGGTCAAACCCTGACTTGACTATTATGCTTTAGTTTCCTCACCTATAAAATAAGCAGTATTAGATGATATGATATTTAAGGTCTCTTATAACTCTGGATCTATTGTATTAAGAGCTTCTTGTTCATGTTTGTTGAATGGAGATGAATCCTTTCAAAGTCTTCTCTGAATCAAATTCAGGGATCCACCTTCCAGTCCTAGTTAGCTCATTTCTGTCCCTTTCCTTCTGAACTAAGAAATGGACAGCAAATACTTTTTCAGGGAACAAGAAAAACCATCTATTTTGAAAGAAATCATAATCTAAACAGGACCTTATTAGCAAGTGTCTAGAATGGCCAATTAGGAACCTTCTGAGGTTCTATAGTGTAAACCAATTGGTACGAATTTTGAAGGAAGAATTAACATTTTCTGGTCACACTCACTAATCATCAGTCATTCCATAAACATGTATTAAGCGCCTACTATGTAACAGGCACTGTACTAAGTGCCAGAGAGTCAGATAAATTCAAAAGATAGTCTCTATTCTTAGGGAACTAACATCTGAGACAAAGTAATAAAAGGAGAGTAATTAGCCTGTTGTGTTTCTGTGTGAATGACCTTTTCTTCTTCTGAAAACTTACTTTCCTCACCAAGGAAGCTTTGTAATAAAGCTCAGAAAAGGAGAAATTCAAATGACTGGCTTTTAGAATTCCTAGTTTCCTCAAACTCAGCTCGAATGCTATTTCCTACATTAGACCCATCCTGATGCTCCTGCCCCCCCCAGATACCAGTGCTTCCCCCAAATTATCTTGTATTAATTTTGTCAGTGTTATCATCTATCTATCTATCTATCTATCTATCTATCTATCTATCTATCTATCTATCTGTCTGTCTGTCTGTCTGTCTGTCTATCTATCTATCTATCTATCTATCTATCTACCTATTGATCTTGTCTGTAAGTCAGTCTGCCTATCTATCTATCTATCAATCTATCTATCAATCTATCTATCTATCTATCTATCTATCTATCTATCTATCTATCTATCTATCTATCTATCTATCTATCCACCTATTGATCTTGTCTGTAAGTCAGTCTGCCTATCTATCTATCTATCTATCAATCTATCTATCAATCTATCTATCTATCTATCTATCTATCTATCTATCTATTCATCCAACTAGCTATCTTTCTATCTTCCTATATCTATATCTATATATCTATATATACATATATATATACGTATATATGTATATATATATATATGCGCTGCCTCTCCCTCCCACCATAGAATGTAAACTCCTTGAAGGCAAGGACTGTCTTACATATATGTTTGTATCCAATGTGCCTAACAGTTCTTGGAACCCAGTCAGTGTTTAATAAATGCTTGTGGATGGATTAATTTAGGCCAATGCCAATGGAATCCATGAAGGAGTTCTAGTTCCACCATCTTGGACAAACTTTGCCTCTCTCCTAGAGTCACAAAACTCCTTAGTTAGACGGGATATCAATAGGCAATAGTAAAGTCAACCAGGAGTCATCCAATTTTTACTCCAAAATCTCAGATGAGGAGTTCTCCTCACCTTACCTTTGACTTCCTTAAGTCAAAGTTTCTCTTACACATTTTCATGACTGGAATTCTTAAGAAGTTGCTTCCTTAACATAGACATGTTGCTTCTTTCCAAAATTCCATTTATTGGTACTAGAGCTGCTTGTGCTCTGGGGCCAAACAGTACTAGTCTATATAGCCATCTTTTGAACATATGAAGAGACCTCTCATATTTCCTCTAGCATTCTTTTCTCTAGGGGCACTCTTTGCCCCTAAGCAAACCTCTTTCCTTTAACAGATCCTTCAATGACATGAATGCAAGGTCCTTCAATACCCTGCTTATTCTCATCTGGAAAACCTCCAACTAATCAATGTCCTTCCAAAATATAATACCTGGAGCTGAACACAATTTCCAAGAATAATCTGACTTACTTGCCACTTTCTCAGCTAAATTATAGAAGCTAATAGCTAACATTCTTATATAGCTCTTGCTATAGAATAATGTTAATAGCTAACATTCTTATATAGCAGTTGCTATATTAAAAGATATGATATTATTACAAAAATATTATAAATATATACATGAATAAATAAAATATATTTTAATTATTATAAATATTATATTTTATATAATTATACCTAATATTATACTATATAATTATCATATATAATACATTATTATATAACATTATTACTTTGTATTATTATAAGTCAGGCACTTTGCTAAACACTTTATAATTATTATTTCATTTGATCCTTACCACAACCCTGGAAGGGAAGTGCTATCATTATCTCCATTTTATAGTTGAAGAAACTGAGGCAGACAGAGGTTGAGGTTAAGTAACTTGCCTAGAATTACAGAGTCAATAAGTATCTGAGTCTGCATTTGAACTCAGGGCTTCCCAACTCAACAAAAGTTTGCATTTATATAGTACTTTAAGGCTTGCTTACTCCAAACCTAGGTACTATTTTTATTTCTACAAATGAAGATATGGATGTTAAGAGATAAATCTGCGGTCACACAGGGAGTAAACATCTCAGGTGGGATTTGAACTCACATCTTTCCAACTCCATCCAGTGTGATTTCTTACCCACTGCACTACCTAGCTTCCTCCTCACCACCCCCACCCCCACCCCCCATTATTTTTCTTCTGGTCTAGCCTTAGTATTCATTCACTTTCTTGGCTGACCTTATCCTTCTGTTGACTTACTGAGCTTGCAATTCACTAACCCTCCTCCCAGTTATTTTTCAGAGGAATTATCTAGGCTGCCTCCCCAAACATCTTTAGTCTCCTGTTGTTCAGATTGCACATGAAAGCTACTCTACCCTCCATTGTACTCCTGCAGTTTGTAGATTACAGTTAATATTAATTCTTAGCAACTAAACATTTTTTCTTTTCTCTTCTTTTCATAAAATTTTCCCCTCATTTTTTTTCCTCTAGCAGGTCAAGTGCTGGTTGCCATTCATCCTTAATGAGCCTTCCTACAGACCAGCAGCCTACCGGTGTGCTGTGGCAGCCAGAAATTAATTTCTCTGTAGTGACTCAGATTCTTTTTTATTTGTTATTCCTCCCTATTAGGTGGATGCCCGAGGCATGTCGATATCTTAATATGCTGCCTTTGTGATTAGCTTCCCAATGTGTGGTCAGTGGCCAGTAAGTTTCCATGTTCCAACACAACAGAAACAGAACAGTCCCTTGCAAGGTAATGGCAATTGGTTCTTTTGCCCATTTGTGATGTCATCCATGCCTATAGACACACATTTGGATTATTGCCATAGTTTTCTAGTGGGTCTCTATTCCTTAATTCTCTCCCCACTTCAGTCTATAATTCACTCTGCTTTGATTTGATCGTTGCAAAGCCCAGATCTTACAATTCCTCTCTGACCCCTGCCTCACTTCCATCTCCCCATACATACAAATTCAATAAACTCTGGTGGCTCCCTCTTTCCTCCAGTATCAAATTTAAAATACATTGCTTGTTTTTTAAAGTCCTTCATAAACTAGCCACTTCCCACTCTTCCAATCTTTCTATATCTTCCTCCCTTCCACATACTTTATGATCAAGTGACTGGCCTTGCTCTTCTTCAAATAAGAGGATCTTTTTCTATGCTATTTCACTGACTGTCTCTCATGCATAGAATGTTATTCTTCAAATCCACATTCTGGGGCTCCCTTCAAGACAACTTAAATCATACTTTGTGTAGGATTCCTCCAGGAGTGAGGTGGTGCAGTGGATAGAACACTGAATTTAGAATCAAGAAGACTCATCTTCCTGAGTTTAAATTTGGCTTCATACACTCACTAGCTATGTGATTCTGGGCAAGTTACTCAATCTTTTTGCCTCAGTTTCTTCATCTCTCAAATCAGTTTCTATTTCTAATTTAGTTGGTTTATCTGATTTAGTTGTACCCTGTAATTTAGTTGTTTTATGTTCTTTAGTTTCTCCTAGCTGGCTCAACAAAGAAGGAAATGGCCAACCATTCCAGTATCTTTGCCAAGAAATTCCCAAGAGGGGTCATGAAGAGTAAGACACAACTGAAATGACTGATCAACAAAAATAGGAAGTCTTTCCTGGATCTTTCTACTGGTTCCTATCCTTTTTTTTATTGCATTGCTTTTATTTTTTTTCCTTTTAAACATTATTTTATTTGGTCATTTTCAAATATTATTCATTGGAAACAAAGATCATCTTCTTTTCCTCCCCCCCTCCCACCACCCCTCCCATAGCCGATGCATGATTCCAATGGGCATCACATGTGTTCTTGATTCAAACCCATTTCCATGTTGTTGGTATTTGCATTAGGGTGTTCATTTAGAGTTTCTCCTCAATCATATCCCCTCAACCCCTGTAGTCAAGCAGTTGCTTTTCCTCGGTGTTTTTACTCTCACAGTTTGTTCTCTGCTTGTGGATAGTGTTTTTTCTCCTAGATCCCTGCAGATTGTTCAGGGACATTGCATTGACACTAATGGAGAAGTCCATTACATTCAATTGTACCACAGTGTATCAGTCTCTGTGTACAATGTTTTCCTGGTTCTGCTCCTTTCGCTCTGCATCACTTCCTGGAGGTTGTTCCAGTCTCCATGGAATTCCTCCACTTTATTATTCCTTTTAGCACAATAGTATTCCATTCCTTTCCTTTAAAAAAGTCCTTACTTGCTGTCTTAGAATTGATACTAAAGATCAGTTCCAAGGCAGAAGAACAGTAAGGGTTAGGCAAGTGGGGTTAAGTGACTTGCTCAGTGTCACACAGATAGGAAATGTCTCAGACCAGATTTGAACCCAGGATCTCCCTTCTCAAGGACTGTCTTTCTGTCCAATAAACCACTTAGCTGCACCCCCTGCCCATCCCTTTCCTTGGAGATGACCTCCCATTGACCTTATTTTAAACTTGTCTGCACATTTCTGCTTAAATTTTGCTCTAATTACCCATTAGAATGTAATCTCCTTGAGAGCATTTCTTTGAATCTCCAATTCTTAGCACATTGCCTGGTACCTAATAAGAGCCCAATAAATGCTTGCTGTCTGCTCAGGAAAAAGAAACTTCCTATTACCTCTAAGATGAATACATATTCTACTGTTTGACATTTCAAGATCTTCCCAGTGTGTCTCTAGCTTCCCCTTCTAGGCTGATCACAAATCACTCCCACTCATGTACTCGGAACTCCAGTCACATTGGGAGGGGATGTGATGTTCCATCTTTGCTCTCTGCCTTTACACACTTTCCATACACATCTGGCTTTCTTGGAAGGCACAACTCCCTCACCTGTGTCTTTTGGAATCCTTCACTTCTGAGTACAAATCCAGTCTCAGATACTAGATGTGTGACACAGGGTACATCATTTAACCTGAGTCTGCTTGTTTCCTACCCTCCCTCTCAAGAGTTATTGAGAAGAGCAAATAAGATGATATTTTTAAGTACTTAACGTGGTACGTGGCACCTAGTAGGTATTAATGAATGCTTATTTTCTTCCCTATCCCCCAGCTATTAGTTTTCCTCTCTCTGCACATAATTTGTTTCTATTTTCTATTTGTTTTTTTTTCCTACGTATGTGTTGACTCCTTCCTCCCCGGAGTATAATATTAGCTCCTTAAAAACAAAAGAGATGTTTTGTTTCTGTTTTTGAATTCTCTAGTACCCAATACAGCACTTGGAAGATAGTGAGTGCTTAATGCTGTTGAACTGAATTCTGTCACAGTGGGTCTCTCCCAAAGAAGACAATGACCTCTACCATAAATAGAGCCTGGTGTGTGACTGAAAGGATCATGAGGATTAGCTGGGGAAAGGATTTTCCAGGAGGTAGAGTCTTGCCCCCCATCTTTTCATCAATTGGGAAACTGAGGCTCTGGGAGGTCAAAGTATTTGCTCAAGGTCATTCAGCAGAGAGATAACAGATTGAGTATTAGAGTCCAATTCTCTGCCTTCTGATCCAATATTCCTTCCTCTCCATCATGCCAGCTCAATGGAGTTCAAAATAATACTCAAGTTAAAAATAAAACAAGGAGTATTAGATTCCACACCCCCCTCGCAGATAGCTTTTTGATCTGACTGTTGCCAAACCCTGGGACACACACAAAGAGCTGTTATTCATGGCCTTGTGAGCTCCCAGACTCTGATGTGAGTGGTAGAAAACATTAGGGGCTCAATGGAGCGAACATAGGTAATTAGGATAATAATTGGAGAAAGAAATCACACAGCATCCCTATATTTATTAGTGTAGCAGGGAGCTCTGGGCTATGTGTTACTTATCTCACTCCTCCCATTCTATCCTGCCTTGTAGTTCCAGAAAATTCTCCCTTTACCTACTTCTTCCATTTTGTCATTCCCCTCTTCACCCATTGTTATTGGCTCCCTTCTTCCTACCAAAATTCTGAACTCTTCTCCCTGGCTTCCAAATACCTTTATAATCATCACTCCACCTCTGCACGTATATCTCCCACTACTGATAGAATTATCCTTCTGAGGTTAAATCACATGCATATAGTACCTTCTGGATAAAGAGGATAAAGAGACTGGTGTAATGACATGTGCTGATTTTTGAGTTTGTGATGAACCAGAGGATTGGCATAAGATTATAGAAAAACAAACATCAGCATCCTCCCCCTTCCCCCATCTTCCCCCACCACCTTAAAAAAAGGATGACAATGGTAGCTGCAGACTATATAAGGCAGTTTGATTTCTGGGGACATTCTAGAAAGGATTCTCACAAAGATAGTTAGTGAATATGGAGAAATGGCAATGGCAATCATGAAGAACCACTACGACTTCATCAAGAAGGATTAGATTTGCCTAACCATATTTATTCATCAGGATTTCTAAACTGGTTGTTAAGAAGAATGCAGTGGAGTTAGCTTGCCTAGATTTTGGCAGAGCCTTTCCTAAAGTATCTCATGTCGTTATTGTATGAAAAAATGGAGAGATTTGTGTCAGATGATAATGATAGTGAGATTTAGAAGTGCATGGGTGGCTGACCTAAAGAGTAGTCCTGAATGGTTCAAAGGGAGCTTGGAAGAAGATCTACAGCACAGCACCCCAAGGGGTCTGTAATGGTCTAATTCTGTGGATTCTTTTGTCCAGTGGTTTCAGTGGTATGCTTATTAATTTTTCAGATGACATGAAGCTGTGAGGGATGTTGTTTCAGACATGCATGATACTTCAGGACCTATTTGAGGATTTCTTGTCAAAAATATGGGAGTGGTCTGCCATTTCCTTCTCTAGCTCATATCATCCTGACTCCAGGTCTGGAGTTCTATCCTTTGCAACACCTAGCTTCTAAAATTATATTATTTTTAGACTATGTCACACTGTTGAATCATAATGTGTCTGAAAATCACTAAGATCATCAGATCTTTTTCTAACTATGCTTCTCCCATTTTGTACTCAGGAGGTTGTATTTTTTTAATATAAATGTTTTTTTTTAATCTCCTTACCCTTTTGGCTAAGATCAAGTGTAAACATAAATGTTTTTACAGCAGATTCTCATTTTTCAAGTACATGGAGAATTAAGTCAAATTTATGTGAATACAAGTCATTCTCCAATTGACAAATGGTCAAAGGATCTGATAAAAGAGTTTTTAGAGGGAAAAGTAAAAACTATCAATAATCACATGAAAAAATGTTCCAAATCTCTCTTGATTAGAGAAATGCAAAATAAAATATTCTGAGCTACTAACTCTCACCTATCAGATTGGCCTGTATGACAATAAAGGGAGATGATAAATATTGGAGGGGACATAGCAAAATTGTGATACTATGTATGTGTGAATTGTGAATTGATCCAACCATTCTGGAGGATAATTTGGAACTATGTCTAAAGGGCTAAAAAACAATGCCTACTCCTTGATCCTATAATATTCCTACTAGGTCTGTAATCCTAAAGAGATCTTAAGAAGGTGAAAGGATAGGTCCCATTCAAAAATGTTTATAGCAGCTCTTTTGTGGTAACAAAGGACTGGAAATTGAAGGGACATCCATCAATTCAGGAATGATGGAACAAATTATGATATATGATGGTGATGGAATACTACTGAGCTACAACAAATGATAAGCAGAATGATTTCAGAAAAAGCTGGAAATACCTATATGAATGGCTGCAGAATGAAATAAGCAGAACCAGGAGAACATGGTACACAGTAATAGCAATATTGTATGATGATCAACTGTGAAAGACTTAGCTGTTCTAAGCAATACAATAATATAGGACAATTCTGAAGGACAAAGAATGCTATTTAGTTCCAGAGAAGGAACTGTTGGAGTCAGAATGCAGATCAAAGCACATTATTTTCCACTTTAGTTTATTTGTTTTTATTTTGGAGTTTTGGTGAATATATGTGAATATTCTCTTATAACAATGACCAATATGGAAATATATTTTGCATGATAAGACATGTAAATCCAGCTCATATTGCTTAAAATCTCTGGGAAAGGTGAAGGAGGATTCAAGTTTTATTGGTTTTTAGTCACATCTGATTCTTCATGATCCCATTTGGGGTTCTCTTGGCAGAGATACGGGAGTAGTTTTCTATTTCCTTCTCCACCTCATTTGACAGGTCAGGAAACTGAGGCAAATGGGGTTAAATGACTTGTCAGGATCACACAACTAGAAAATTCCTGAGGTCAGATTTGAACTCAGAAAGATGAATATTCCTGACTTCAGGACTGGCACTCTGCATTAGGACAACACCTTGCTGCCCTGACACCTAGGAGACACTTCAATATGTATTGAATTGTTGAACTCTACTGTCAATCAAGAAGGAAGGCTTGGTAAACCACAAAGCCCTTTATAAATGTCAGCTCTTATGCGTTAAAGAATTCATTTCCTGTTTCCTTTGTGAACTTGATTATTTATTCACTCACACAGAGCAGTGTGAATTAATTTAGGATGAGTAAAAAAAAAGGCAAATTGAATCCTCTAAGGCCATAATGTAGAAACTGAAGAGGCAGATGTATTCATGTACCTCTGTCCTCCAAAGCACTTGTTTCTACTGACCCTCAGTGCCAAGTTCGGAGCTCTAACCTGCCTCTCTGCAAAAGAACAGGAAATTGGACTCCTCCTCCAGGCACCAAGATACCAGGCAATGGACTAGTTCCCTTCTGTAATTAATTCTTGTTGAGGGTGTCAAGTGTATCACAACATATGTCTGGGATCCATAAAGGGAGCTGATAAAAATCAAAAACAATTTCAGTTACAATTCCCTTGTTGTGGGAAGTCTTCTGCTGGGAAGCTCAATCAGCTTTTGCTTTCTGTATTGGCCACAGAAATAAGACATTGGGATGGAAAGGGTATGATTTCTTAGGTTTCTGAACAGTAGATATCCTTTCACCACAGATCCCAAACATTCCCCCACTGTGTCATTTTCACAAAAGGACATTTGGGGGGGGGGGGAGACTGTCAAAATATATCCCTCCTTTAATTTATCTTCTTTATTCTTCTTCATGTACCTTTTAAAAATTTATTATAGACCTCCAGTTTCAACAGAGTTTGATACTAATAATTTCTTCCACATTTTTAAATAGCAGAAGACTCACTCCTATCATAATTGAAGAGTGCATTCTCCCATTGTCAAAACTGGAGCATATTTTTAGCTTCCAACCCTTACCCCCTCCTTCTGAAGCTCTTTGTGCTCTTGTAATAGGCTCTGAAAATCTCAGCCCAACTTTGGGTCTCCTGGCACAGTCTAATTCTACCTTTCAGGAGACAGTCACAGAATCACAAAATCATCGAATTGGAAATTGGAAGGGACTGCAACGGCCATCTATCCCAACCCATAGCCATAGATAATCGTTATAAGAACACATCCAATGAATGGACATCTGGACTGTATTTGAAAACCTCCAAGGAGGCAGAATAGTCCCTTAAAACCCTGTCATTTTATTTTTAAAATACTTTTCATTGATATCTTTTATTTTTATACCACCTACATTTTGCCCCATAAAACCAATCATTTTAAACAAAATTTCCTTACTCTGTCCATTTTATTTTTTCCCAAGCTAAACATAATGGCAGTTGGATTTCAAATTCTATCTAAAGAATGTGGATTCTTGCAAGCAATAGGTGTCTTTTTTTCACAACATGATAAACATGGAAATATGTGTTATATGGTAACATGTGTACAACTTGTATTATACCACCTACCTTCTTGAGGAAGGGGAGAGATGGGAAGGAGACAGAAAACACAGATTGCAAACTATTAGAACACACATATTAAACATAAAACATCATTATAATTAAAAAGAATAGGGATTCTGAAAATCACAGATATAAAGAATCACAGGATTTTGGAGTTTGAGGAGACCCCAAGAGCCATTTAGTACAAACTGTATGTTAATAAAAAAATTCCTTCTATAAAATACCCAACAAATGAGAATATGACATCTGCTTCGGGACCTCTGGGGAGTAGGAAACTATTATCTTTCATGGGAACTTATTACACTTTTGGATATTTCTCAGTATTAAAAGGTTTTTTTCTCTTTTCCCTTAACATCAAGAAGATTGATATAGAGACATGAATGATCGTAGGTTTGACAAAGAGGGACTAATGTTTATTCAGAGGAGGCTAATGAGGCTGATCATGCCTAAGAAAGGGAGAAGAGTATGTAAGATTTTGTTTCTGAAACTCCCTCTCTTGCCATTTTTTTTCTTTAAACCTTTGAAAAATGTTTCAGGATTGAGACAAGAGAGAGGCCAATGGCTTTTATATAACACGAGAGCCTCATGCCTAATTACCCGAATACTTTCTTTGAGAATTGAGAGTTATGGGACTTGACGAGTAGAAATGTAGCTGTTCAGTCATTTTCAGTCCCATCTGACTCTTCATGATTCTATTTGGGATTTTCTTGGCAAAGATACTTGCATGGTTTGCCATTTCCTTTTCCAGCTCATTTTAGAGTTGAGGAAACGGGGGCAAACAGGGTTAAATGATTTGCCCACAGTCTTACAACTAGTGTCTAAAGCAGAATTTGAACACAGTTCTTCCTAATTCAAGGCAGGAAGTAGAATGAGGGAGGGATGAAGCATGGCTGGCATGACATGGAGATGATTGGGAAGTAGTGTTGCTGTCCCAAGCCAGGGCAAGAGAGAATGATTGGGTTAGGAATTAGAGTTGTGGATCTAGTAGAGGTGGTACCTGTAGTACTGATGGAGCAAAATGGAAATGGAGAAGTCTACTGTTTCAGTCTCCTCTAACTAAATGGTTCCCTACACTCAAAATTAGTCAAAACACAAAGTATTTTTATATCCTTTAATTCTACTCTATCCTGTGTTTACCCTTCCCTTCTTCTGTCTACCACTGCCTTCAAATTCCAGATTAAAACTAATAGATTTCAATGATATCATAGATTTAGTGTTAGAAGGAACTTTGGACGTTTCTGACCCAATCCCTTCACTTTACAGAAAAGGAAACTGAGTTACAGAGAATCTTAGTGACTTGTCCATGGTTACATAACTAGTGATCAAGGTAAGATTTGAACCTAGGTCTTCTGGACTCCAAGTATGCTGCAATATCTGCTACATCAGAGTTTACTTTCCCTTAGTTTTCATTTCTGATATGAAAAAGCCTGCCTCATTTATAACCTGTGAAGTAGAATGTTACTGTTAAGAAGATAATACTAAGACAGTAAAGTCTGAAACAGAGCTTATGATTTATTTCCTTTGTAACTACCCTGTATTTATTTTTAAACTTATTTTGCTTATACTTAGATACATAGAGCAGAGATACTTTTTCATTGTATCCCAAGCACCCAGAAAAGGGTTTGACATATGTTATTGCTGTTTAGTCATTTCAATCATGTCTGTCTATTCCTTTCCTCATTTTGAATTTTCTTGTTTAGGATTCTGGACTAGTGTGCCATTTCTTTCTCTAGCTCATTGACAGATGGGGAAACTAAGAAAAATAGGATTAAGTGACTTACCCAGGGTCATACAGCTCTTAAATGTCTGAGGTTAGACTTGAACTGTAAAACAGAGGAGTCTTCTAGACTCCAGGCCCAGAGCTGTATCCACTGTGCCACCTACATGCCTATTTGACATGTAATATCTGCTTAAACAATGGTTTTTGATTGATTGACATGAGATTTACTTCTAGATCTCCCTGAATAGTTCCTCCAATAATGTGTTAAAACAAGTTAAAAATTAAAGGGAAAATCAAAGGAAAGAATATAAAAAAAGAAAACAGGTATAGTACATAATTAAAACAACTTTAACTTGACTGCTTACAATGAGTAAATGTTGCTAAAAAGGGGAAATAGAGAGAACTCACTGAATAATGCCATTAAAATATTTTTTTCAACCTTTACCTTCCATCTTGGAATCAATAAATACTGTGTATTGGTTCCAAGGCAGAAGAGAGGTAAGGGCTAGGCAAGGTCAAGTGACTTGTTCAGGGCAGCTAGGAAGTGTTTGAGGTCAGATTTGAACCCAGGACCTCCAATCTCTAGGCCTGGCTCTCAATCCACTGAGCTACCCAGTTGCCCCCAAGACCATTTTTAAAAGAAGCTTAACCTTGGGAATAAATTCAGAGGGATGGTAGGGGGGGCACAAATCACAACATTTACACTGTAATCTGGAAATTATTTTAAGAAAAACAATAGGTTTCCTCTGTCCTGGATGTTACTATGTCAGTCTCAAGGTAGAGATAGCCATCAGTTGAAAGAACCATGCCAGAGTCAATTAGATAGGATACTTGAACTCTCCAGGAAGAATGGAGGAACAATAGAGATGGGCTAGGAATTTAGCAAAGGCGGGAGAGGAATGTAGCTGATGTTTGGCAATAGGGAAAGAGGAAGCAGAAGGAAAAATCTCATTAAGAGGAATAAAAACAATCTGTAGGAAAAAGCAGTTCCACATTCAGAGTTCTGTCAGAATAATTTAGGGAGAAAGAACTTCTGGATCATCAAAAAAGCTAATTGAATCAGGTCATGAAGAGACACTATTTGGTATGTATAATTACATAGTATTTTGTTTTGTTTGAGTGAGTTTCTTTCCTTTAAAAAATGAACTTAATAAATAGCAAATAAGACAACCATCTCTACATACAAAACAGAAGAGAACACAAAGATTTGTGTATTACATTGTCTTCTGGCAACTCCCAAGATAAAACATGGTGTAATGAAAGAACGCTAGTCATTGACCTGCTTCTGACATTTATTAGCTACATGACCATGAGTCAGATTTGAGCTGTGCGAGCTCCAGGAGCCTCAGCTCCCTCATCTATAGAACGGTGATATCTACTTCACAGGGCTGTTGTGAGACTGAAAATGAGTAACATACATAAAGAGCTCTGTATATTTTGAAGGGCTGTAGAAATATGGGCCAGTGTCATCTTGTTCTTTCCATTTTCAGTTAATTTCAATCAAACACTGTCCTGGGACAAATCTCTACCCAACTTTTGTTCTTTTATATTAGATCAGTGTTCCGGTAATAAAATAACTATAGTTCTTTGGAATTGAATAAAAGTATTAGGAAATGAGCTTATCTTTTATAGGATCCCTAAAAGCATTCTTAGCCCAACACTAGGGATAGAAAAGTCAGGAGAGGTGATAATGTGCCTCATTCTATTTCCATAGACTTAAAAAATTTCCCTTGGTCAGTTCTTTATACTTTACAAGCCTTTCATTACATATAGCTTGGAGATCATGAATATTTGGGAAGATAATAGTTTTGCAACACTTTATTCTTAAGTGACCCTGGATCAGTGTAATTTCTTGTGGCAATGACCTGGTCCTGAATTACCATGAGAAACCTCTCCATTTCTACAAAAAAAATCCATAAAACATCATTATCATTATTATTTCTCTTTTTTTCTCCTTCTTAAAAACATATTTAGGGGGCAGCTGGGTGGCTAAGTGAATAGAGAGCCAGGTCTAGAGACAGGAGGTCCTAGGTTCAAATTTGACCTCAGACACTTCCCAGCTGTGTGACTGGGAAAGTTATTTGATCCCCATTGCCTTGCCCTTCCTGCTCTTCTGCCTTGGAGCCAATACACAGTATTGACTCCAAGATGGAAGGTAAGGGTTTTTTAAAAAAACAAAACAAAACAAAAACCATATTTAATTCATTAAACATTTTCTCATTACATGTAAAATTTTTAACATTCATTTTTTAAAAATTGTGAGTTACAAATTCTCTCACTATTTATTTGTCCTTCCCCCATCTCTTGAAAAAGTAAGCAATATGATGTTTATTGTAAATGTGAAGTCATGCAAAACATTTTCATATTAGCCCTGTTGCAAAAGAAAGCACAAACAAAATAAAACAATAAAGATAGAGAAATTAAAAAGGGTTTGTTTCAGTCTGCAGTTAGAGTTCATCTGTTTTCTCTCTGAGGTGAATAGCATTTTTCATCATGAATCCTTTAGAATTATCTTCAATCATTGTACTTCGGAGCACAACTAAGTCATTTATAATTGTTCATCACACGATATTGCCATTACTGTGTACAGTGTTCTGGTTCTATTCACTTCACTTTGAATGAGAATTTATAAGTACTCTCAGGTTTTTGTGAAACTATCCTGCTTATCATTTCTTATAGCACAGTAGAATTCCATCATAATCATGTATTATTACTTGTTCAGTCATCCCCCAGTTGATGGGCATCCCCTCATTTTCCAGTTCTTTGCCACCACAAAAGGAGTTGCTATATATGTTTTAAACAACAGGTCCTTTTCCCTTTTCTTTGATCCCTTTGGGATACAGTCATAGTATTGGTATTGCTGGATTAAAGGAGATGCAGAGTTTTCTAGGCCTTTGACTGTAGTTCCAAAATGTTTTCTAGAGTGATCAGACCATTTCACAACTCCACCAACAGTGCATTAGTGTCCTAATTTTTCAATATCGCCTCCAGCACTTGTCAATTTCCTTTTTCTGTCACTTAGCCAATCTGATAGGTATCAGATTGTGCTTGAGAATTATTTAAATTTGCATTCTCAAATTAGTAGTGATTTAGAGTACTTTTCTAAGATCAGAAATAGTTTTGATTTCTTATTCTGAAAACTACCTTTGTCCATTTATCAACTGAAGAATGGATTTTATTGTATAAATTTGGCTTAGTTCCCTATATTTTTGAGACATTATGTCTTTATCAGATAAATTTACTGTAATTTCCCTTCCAGTTTCCTATTTTCCTTCTGATTTTGGCTACATTGGTTTTGCTTGTACAAAAGCTTTTAAAAGAATTCATGTAATCGAAACTATTCATTTGACTTCCTATGATCCTCTTTGTGTATTATTTGGTTACAAATTCATCCCTTATCAATAAATCTGAAAGGTTTATTTTCCCATATTCCCTTAATTTACTTATGATATCATCCATCATGTCTAAATAATTTATCTATTTAAGCCTTATCTTGGTGATAATGTGAGATATTGAACTATGCCTAATTTCTAACAAAGTTTTCCATTTCCCCCCCGTAATTTTTGTCCTATAGTAAGGTTTTACCTCCAAAGCTTAAACCTTTGGGTTTGTCAGGCCCTGCATTACTCTGGTCATTTACTACAATGTATTATGAACCTAATCTATTCCACTCTACTTCCAAGCCAGTACCGGATTGTTTTGATAATTACTGCTTTGTCATATAGTTATAATAGTTGTAATAGATTTTTTCAAGTTTTATTTTTAAGTTGCATGCCCAATTCATTAATCTGCTCATTTTTTCTCTTTTATTAATATATGAAGTTAGAGATATAAATTTCCCCATATGTGCTGCTTTAGCTACATCTCACAAATTTTGTATGTTGTTTCATCATTTTCATTCTCTATAGTAAAATTACCAATTATTTCATAGACTTATTCTTTGACCTATTCATTCTTTATTACTAGATTATTTAGTTTTCAATTAATTTTTTAAATCCTTACCTTCTTCTTAGAATCAATATAAAGTATCACTTTCAAACACAGAAGAGTGGTAAAGGCTAGGCAATTGGGGTTAAGTAGCTTGCTTAGAGTCACACAGCTAGGAAGTTTTTGAGGACATATTTGAACCCAATATCTGTCTTCAAATCTTACTCTCTATCCAGTGAGCCATATAGTTATTCCTCCAATTAATTTTAATCTATGTTTCCATGGTCCTTATTAAATGTAATTTTTATTACATTGTGATCTGAAAATGCTGTGTTTAATGTTCTGCTTTTCTCCTTTTGTTTGGGAGTTTTTTATGTCCTAATACATGGTCATTTTTTGTGAAGGTGACATGTATAGCTGAGAAAAAAGTATACTCCTTTCTATTCCCATTCGGTCTTCTCTAAAGGTTTCATATTTAACTTTAATAAGATTCTAGTTATCTCTTTAACTTCTTTCTTACTTATTTTTATATTTCTCTAGCTCATAATGGGGCAATTTGAAGTTCCCAACTAGTATAAGTTTACTATCTTCTCCTGTAATTCATTAAAGTTTTCCTTTAATAATCTTGATATCTAGTATTGATATTACTTCATTGTCCCCGGTGTCTTAGAAAGATATAGTTTCCCTACATATCCCTTTTAATCAGGTATATTTTTGCTTTTTAAAAAAATTGCTTTCTCTTTGTCTGAGAGCATGATTGCTACCTCTTCTTTTTTTTAAAAAAAAAAAATATCAGCTAAAGCATAAGAGATTCTGCTTCAGCACCTTATTTTAACTCTATGCTACTCTCTCTGTTTCAGGTGCTTCTTATAAACAACATATTGTCTGATTTTGGTTTCAAATCTATTCTGCTATCCATTTATACCCTATCTTCTGGAAAAAGAAATGGAGTATAGTACCTACAGTACTGATTTTGATGTGTCTGCAAAGGCTACCAAATGTAAACAATGTTTTCAGTCCTTAAATTACCATAAAAATCAATCTCTCAATTAACAAACATTAATTAAGCACCTTCTTTGCTAGGTCATCAGGATACAAAAGAAAAGAAAAATCCCTGTTTTAAAGGAGCTTATGTTCTCTTGTTGGAGAAAACATGTATCTCTATCTATCTATCTATCTATCTATCTATCTATCTATCTATCTATCTATCTATCTGTCGTCTGTCTGTCTGTCTGTCTGTCTGCCTGCCTAGCTGTCTACACAAACAAAATAGATCCAAACTAAACAATAGTTAATTAATCCAGCCATTACCATAACATGGTAAATGTACAAAAGTGACAGGTATCCAGAATAACTTAGATGGGTCCAGACTTTCTTAAGACAGTTGGGTGGCACAACATGTAAAGGACTGTGGTTGGAATCAAGAAGATTTGAGTTTAAATCTAGCACCAGGTACTTAGGACCTGTGTGATCTTATGAAAGTCATTTAATCTCAGTTTCCTCAGCTGTAAATTGGAATAATATTAACCCTTAACACCCTAGGTTTTTATGAAGATCAAATGAAAATAGGCGCTTGATTTTATATATTCCCATTCCTCTCCCTGTTTCTCTCTCTAGCAGCATTCTTGCTCTCATGCTCAAAACTAAACAGAGCAAGAAGCATGAGAAGACATTGCAAGATCTAGAAAACAGACCAGGTTTAAGAAGCTGACCAATGGAGGCTTCTGTCACATTTCTGCTTGTTCAAACAACTGGTTCACTATGACAACCTTGGTTATGAGCCAGGTTTCTTCCTTCCTTTTGTTTCTGTTCACCCCTTAGCTAAGGTTCTAATTTAGTCCAACAACACCTCTAACAAAATGATGACTAATAATATGACCCAGAACCATCTCCTTTCAGTTAGGTAAGACTTTCCAGATGTTTTATGTTCCAAACTCAGAAAGAATGTCTTATACAAAGGGCATAAAATCAGACTCTTGGGACTAAAAATGATCTCATAGGGCATGTAGTCCAAACTATACCTAAACAGAAATCTTCTTTAAAGCATCCCAACAAGTGAGATTTTCCAGCCTCTGATTTAAGGATTTCCCATAAATTTGGAACCTCTTGCCCTTTCAAGTAAAGCATTGTACTTTGGGCCAATTCTAATTGTTAGGAAGGTTGTCCTTACACTAAGTCAATAATGTGTTCCTATAACTTTCACCTGTAGGTCTTAGTTCTGCCCAGTGGGGCTAATTCCTATTTTGTACCAAAACCATTCAAATGTGTTGACAGTTATTATAAACTCTCCAAGTCTTCTCTACTCTAAACAATCTGGTTTCCTTCAACTAACTCTCGAATGCCATATTTTCTAGTCTCTGATGATACATCCTGGTCCTTTCTAGTAAAATATAGTTTCCAAAAAAGAATGCAATAATCTTTTTTTGTTGTTGAAAATTTTATTTAGTCAATTTATAACATTATTCCTTGGTTACAAGAATCATATTCTTTTCCTCCCTCCCCTCCCCTCCCCTTTCCCATAGCCAACATACAATTCCACTGGGTTTTACATGTGTCCTTGAACCGAATCTATTTCCATGTTGTTGATGTTTGCACTAAGATGATTATTTAGAGTCTACATCCCCAATCATATTCCCTCGACCCATGTGATTAAGCAGTTCTTTTTCTTCTGTGTTTCTGCTCCCACAGTTTTTCCTCTGAATGTGGATAGGGTTCTTTCTTGTAGTTCCCTCTGAGTTGTTCAGGATCGCTGCATTGCCACTAAATGGAGAAGTCCATTACATTCGATTGTACCACAATGTATCAGTCTCTGTATACAATGTTCTCCTGGTTCTTCTCCTCTCACTCTGCATCAGTTCCTGGAGGTCATTCCAGTTCACATGAAATTTCTCCAGTTCATTATTCCTTTGAGCAAAATAG
The DNA here is from genome assembly GCF_027887165.1 of Monodelphis domestica. Lineage (NCBI taxonomy): Eukaryota > Metazoa > Chordata > Mammalia > Didelphimorphia > Didelphidae > Monodelphis > Monodelphis domestica. The sequence continues at coordinate 56,783,956 of NC_077229.1, forward strand.
TATTCCATCACCCTCAGACACCACAATTTGTTCAGCCATTCCCCAATTGAAGGGCATCCCCTCATTTTCCAATTTTTTGCCATCACAAAGAGTATAGTTATAAATATTCTTGTATATGTCTTTTTCTCTGTTATCTTTTTGGGGTATAAACTCAGCTGGATCAAAGAGTAGATAGCCTTTTAATGCTCTTTGGGCATAGAAGAACATGATAATTTAAATGTAGTCTGAAAGTGAAGCTATCATTTTCCCCTTGTTATAGACACTATGCCTCTATTTTTCTAAATCTTATTTTGATTGGTATCTTTTTTGAATCACTTTTATTTCCCCAAATATCTTAAACCCTTCCATTCTAATGAACCATCTTTTATAATAAAGTTGGAAAAAGGGGGGAGGAAGCTAATTCAGAAAAACTAACCAATTAATTATATATGACAATGTATTAAATGTTCCACTTTCAGAGTATCCTACTTCTTCTATGAAGTACAGTAGGTAAATATACTTTTGTTAATGGAAATTTAATTTGTCTAGTGGCTTTAGCCACTTTCCACTAAAATGTCTTTCAAGATAATAGGCCGTTTTATCCCAAAACAACCAAATGAGGCATCTATAGTCTATGTTGGACGTATGAGGGTCTAGACATGTACAGATGTTCAGTGATCTTTCCAAGTTCACACAGTTAACTTTGAGAAAAGAATTTTGTTTTCTGGGCTCCTAGGTCAGGATGTCTTATCTTGTTTTATCTGGAAGGATCATGAACATCCCCTTTAAAACTGGTCCCCTTTCTTTTGGTTGTCTGCCCACAGACATTAAAGTAGCACCAATCAAAATCCAGGATGGTATCCATCTTTACAGATTTCTCTTGTGTAGTAGAAAACACCCTGGATTTATTTTTTGAAGACCCAAGTTCAAATTTGAGGATGACACTTCCTAGCTGTATAAATTTGAGAATGTCATTTCATGGTTATAGAACTTCAGCTCCTTCATCTGCTAAATGATGATAACAACTTCACTGTTACCTTATTCAAAAGATACAGCACCAACAAATTAATGTGAGAAAAATACTTTGCTAATCCTTCCAGAACTCTGAGTCACATAATGATTTTATTTCTCTCTCCAAAAATATTTTAAAGGCTAATGTTCCAATATCATGCAAGGCAAGACTGTCTGCCCCTGAAATCTCTGGAACAACAACAAGCTCATTATTCTCTGAGGCAGCTTTAATTTGTGATATTATCTCCAGAAACCCAAGATAGTAGTCAAATGGTGAGGATTCTCTTTTATTCCGGACTTTAAATGTATCAAGGGTTGATTTGTCTTTCTGGGGGAAACAATGATGCATGGTTTAGTCATAGCATCAATAACAACAGACAAACAAACAACAGATGAAGAGCATTGCAACTAAAGGTATGAACGAGAGACTGGAAGGGGGCAGGGGGCAGGAGGAAATGATTGTAGCTGGGGTTTCAGATGATCTGACTTCAAATTGCATATTCCCCATGTAATGTTGGGAGAGTAATTTTGCTTCTGTGGGCCTCCATTCCTAATTTTGAAAAATAAGGTACTAGATAATTATTATATACCTGTGTGGCATATGGAAATCATAATGGATGGTATAACAGTTTTATAGATGGCATAATAATAATAGTGTGGTATTGTGAACAGTAGCTAGATGATACAGGGGGGAGAACACTGATCCTAGAGTCAGGAAGACCTGAGTTCAAATCCCAGTAAAGTTATTTAACTCTATTTGCCTCAGTTTACTCATCCATAAAATGAGCTGGAGAAGCAAATGGCCAACCACTTTAGTATCTTTGCTAAGAAAACTTCAAATAGGATCATGAAGAGTTGGATATAAATGAAAAATGACTAAAACAGCTGTGAAAAGAGACTAACTTTGGAGTTAAATAACTGGATTATGCCTCTGTTAACTTGCTCCCTGAGAGACCTTGGGTAAGTCATTTAAACTTCCTGGTCCTCAGTTTTCTCACCTGTAAAATGAGGAGTTAGGCTATATGTCGACAGAAAGTCCTTACATCTCTAGGATGAGAAAATGTGTTAAGACCTTTGTAAACATAGAATCATATATTTAATCTTCCAACAACCCCATGAAGAAGATGCTATTATTTTCCTTAATTTATATATTAAGAACTGAAGATCAGAGAAACTAGGTAAAGTACCATACACAGTCACACTGATGATCAGTTTCAAAGAAAGCATTGAAGTCTAGATCTCCAAAGTCCAACACTGAATTCACTGTCAAGTCATACAAGGACTCTTCTAGTTCTAAATCCTACAATTCTATGGAATTTTATTCATATTTATTCAATTCATCTGGTAACTGAGATCACCAATAATAAGGATGCTGACAGCTTTAGTGGTCTCTCAGCAGCATAGAAGCAACAGAGCTTAGCATCCAGTTGGGAAGAATAATTAGTTAAGAGAAAAAAGGACTAGATGAAAGGCTGGGGGTGGGGATCTTCTTTCCTGTCCTCCTCATCTGCTCTCTCCTCACAGTAGAGTCTGGCAGCTCTTCTGTAGTCCAGGATGTCTTGTCTCACATTGGATACCCATCTCTGGTGACATTTGTGGTACTTGCCCCAGTTAACTAAATTAATAATAATAATAATCCTAGTTACAGTTCAGATAACTACAGCATGTGTATGGCCTTTTCCTTTAAATGCATCATTCTCAGGAACATATTAACTGATTACTTGTTTTTGTTCAGTTGTGCTCATGTCAGCACTTCATGACCTCCTGGACCATAGTTATCCATGGGGGGGGGGGGGGCTTGGCAAGGATACTGAACTGATGTTCCATTTCCTTTTCCAATGGATCATTTTGTCAGTCAATCAGAGTTTCATTGGCTTGCTGAGAGTCACACAGCTAGGAAATATCTGAGGTTGGATTTGAACTCAGGTCTTCCTGACTTCAGCTTCAGAATTCTATCCATTGGGCCATTCAGCTGCTCCCTAGGCATATAGAGGTTAAGTGATTTGCCCAAGGTCACATAGCTAGTCAGTGTCTGAGTCTGGATTTCCCAATGCTCTAACCCATCCAGTCACTGCTGCCTCTTAAATGATGTTTTGAGACAGCTCTAATTGTTAGCAAGTATTTTTTTATCTCAGCTCAAACTTAAATTTGCTTCCTTATATCTTCCCCAAGTGCTCTTTGTTTTGCTCTCCAGAGCCAAGCAGACTAAGTTTAATCTCTTTCACACAACAACCCTTCAAATTCCTGAAGACAGTTAGCACGTCTCTCCTAAACCTCCTTTTCCTCAGCTTAAAGAACACGTCCAGTTCCTACGATCAAATAACAAGCATGCATTATTAAATACACTGATACATTCTGGAGATACAAAGAAAGGCAAAAATCATACCTGCCCTTAAGTAATTTATATTCTAATGAGGGAGACAAGTGTGAATCAAAAAGATACAAAAGAGATCTGTACAGAGCAAATAGAAGGTAGCCTTTGAACGGAAGGCACTGGAAGAATTGGAATCTGGAAAAGCTTTCAGCTGATTCTTATTTGACAGGAACTCATGACCCTTTTCATCCTGGCTTCCCTCCTATGAGTATGGCCTCAGCCTGGCAAGAAGACCTGTGTCTAATAGTCAGGTCTCAAAAAGGTCTTGGATAACCTACTTCCCCTGATCCTGAAATAAGGAGGCATTGGTAATCCCAGGAGACACAGCCTCTACCTCCGAGGATTGACCTAGTATTTGTCAAAATTCCAGATACTCCAAGATCCCAGATGCTAAACACTGAGCACACCCTCAGATTCTTACCTGTGTCTTCTCAGAGCCAACTCTTGTACCAGTCTGGGAGTCCTGTGAGGTCTAGATCTGGGCTCAATGATCTTGGTATCTCTCTAAGGAAAAGATAAAATGACTGCTATATTGAATGGGTGTCAGGAAACCTTGGGTTTAAATTCTAGCTCTCTCTTGAACTTACTGCTTATGGGATACTTGGGAAAATCATATAACTTCTAGGCATCTCAGTCAGCTCCCCAGATGATGTGACTGGAAAGAGTGATGGGAAACTTTGGGTTCAAATTCAAGCTATCTTTTGAACTTACTGGTTTAGAAATGCTGAGAAAGTCATTTAATTTATAGGCATCTCAGTCAACTCCCCAGAAATAAGTATAATGGAAAGAATGATGGCATTATACTTGTAGCATACCAGGTATATTAGCATCTTGAAGTATTATTGGTGTATTGATACTGTATCTTGCGTGTTCATATACCAGACTCGCGGTCATGTTACTTTTTGATTATTGTATTTCCAAATCTTCTGTCCAAACGACAAAAGAATTCCTGAGCAGGACATTATTTGCCACGGGGTCCTAGCTCCCGCCTTTAGACCATATTCCTTACCAAGTCACATGTTTGATTAACCTCTTCCTCTTCGATTACATGATTGTCAATTGAGCCAATGTTAAAACTTATGCCATGTCACATGTTCATTAGCTACCTCTCACTCCACATTCCTAAATTCTCCAATAAAAGTTCGGGCACACATGCAGATCGATTGCTCTCTCTCTCTCTCTCTCTCTCTCTCTCTCTCTCTCTCTCTCTCTCTCTCTCTCTCTCTCTCTCTCTCTTCTCTCTCTCTCTCTCTCTCCCCCTCTCTCTCTCTCTCTGTCTCTCTCTCTCTCTCTCTCTCTCTCTCTCTCTCTCTCTCTCTCTCTTTCTCTCTCTCTCTCTCTCTCTCTCTCTCAATACCATCAGAGGAGCATACACAATGGAACCCATATTTTTTACTCCTTTTCTCTGAGTCTTTATTCCTTTGTCTCTCTCCCTCCCTCTCTCCCTCCTCCCCCCCCTCCTCTATCCATTTTCCCTCAGTTTCCAATCTCCTTCTCAGGTGTCCACCCAGAAAAATATTAATATGTAACTACAGGAGGTTACAATACAGGGTTCAAATTCTGGTTTTCTCACTTACTATTAGTATGATATTGAGAAAAATAACCTTAGATTTTGAGTCTTGATTCTTTTCTAAAATAAAGAGGTTGAAATGATCACCCTAGTGCAATTATCAATAATATGGAAATAGGTCTGGATCTTTACTTGATATACAAGTAAAACCCAATGGAATTACGCATCGGCTATGTGTGGGGGGGAGGAGGGGAGGGAAAGAACATGAATCATGTAACCATGGGAAAATATTCTAAATTAATTAAATAAAAAATTTCAATTAAAAAATAAAACTTAAAAAATAAATAAATAAAATAAAATGAAAAGGTTGGGCTAAATGACCTCTAATACCTCTTCTGGGACTCAAAAGTGTCGAAGTGGATAGAGTGCCAGGTCTGGAGTCAGAACACTCATCTTTCTGAGTTCAGATCCTGCCTCAAACACCACAAGCTGTATGACCCTAGGCAAGTCATTTAATCCTGTTTACCCCAGTTTTTCTTATCTGTAAAATGAGCTAGATAAGGAAATGGCAAACCAAGAGCAGTATCTTTGCCAGGAAAAATCCAAATGAAGCCACGAGTCAGACAGAACTAAAAAAAAATGATTGAGCAACATCTCTCCTAGTTCTAAATGTTATCCTATGCCCTACTAAGTCATAGATTCTTTTCATTATTATTCACCTCAACTACATACCTAATCAGTAGTCAAATTTGTCATTTCTTCCTCCATAACATCTCTGACACAACATGACACTTTCTAGCTATGTAAGTTAGAGAATGTCATTTCACTGTTCTAAAATCTTAGCTCTCATCTGCTAAATGAGGATAACAACTTTACCGTTTCCTTCTTAATCCATTCCTTTCTCTCTACTCGTTTGACTTTCACCATTGCCTCTTCCTTAAGATATTGTAATAGTCATTTAATTCATCTGCCCCCCTCAAGTCTCTCCTCTCCTCCACAGTTGCCCAAGTGATTTTGCTACATCAGAGTCCTGAAAATGTCACTTCTCTGCTTATGAGATGAGTTTTTTTAAGTCATGTCTGACTCTTCATGAACCTATTTGGAGTTACTGGAGTGGTTTGCCATTTCCTTCTCCAGCTCATTTTACAGATAAGGGAACTGAGGCAGATGGGGCTAAGTGACTTGGTCAGAATCATACAGCTAGTCTGAGACTGAATTTGAACTCAGGGAGATGTATCCCTAATTTCCAGCCCAGTGCTCTATCCACTATATCACCTAACTTGCAGAGTCCTAGTTTCCTTGAAAATTTGGCTTGAGTACTACTTCCTATGTGAAACTTTCCTGGTCCCCCCCGCCCCCGCACTAAAAGTGTCATCATCCCTCAAAAATATTTATTTTATAAACACATATGTGTAAAGATATGTGTATGTATGTTTATATGTTTATATGTCATCTCATCCTATAGAACATAAAAACATTGAAGCTAGAGACTATTTTATTTTTGCTTTTATGTCCTCAGAGGCTAGCACAGTGCCTGGCACACAGGAAATGCTTATTGAAGGCTTGTTTGTTATATAATAAGATCATGTTCTAGGAAAAGTCAAGGAAGAAAGCAACAATAAAAATAGAATCATATACGGGTTCAAGAAAAGAATATACTAATTTCTAAAAGTTACCAGCTAAGAAAGACCATGAAAATAGGTATTGCTTGTAACAGTAACAGTTTCCTTGTCTATAAAATGAAGAAAGGAAGAAAGAATTTATTAAGGAAGGACCTGCTATGTGTTAAGTGCTTCACAAACAGTATTTGATTTGATCTTTACAACGACCCTGGGAGGTAGAGATGCTATTTTCATCCTCATTTTACAACAGAGGATATTGAAGCAAATAAAAGTTGAATGATTTGCTCAGGGTTGCAGAGCTAATAAGTGTCTGAGGCTGGATTTGAACTCAGGTCCTTCTGAGTCCAGGTTCAGTGCCCTATGTACTGTACCAACTTGCTGAAATCTTAGCACCAACCTTAAAGGGTTTCCTGAGGATAAAATGTGATGACGTATGTAAAGAGTTTTGCAAAACTTTAAAGTGGCATCTAAATGTTAGATACTGTTGTTGTTACATGTATTATTAAATATCTAGGAATTAATCTACTGAGGAACACGTGAAAACTTCATAAGTATAATGAGAGGACTTTATTTGAAGTGATAGAGGACAACTTGAGGCATATTTCATATTATTAGTTAGAGAAAGTTAAAATTTGAATAATATCAAAGTTGGCATTGGAATTAGTAAAAGACTAAGCAAGACAGCAGGGTATCTGGAAGAGTCTAGTCCAACTTTCCCCAACATTGCCTTTGCAAAGATCTAGAAAAGGTATAAATTGGACCTAGTTCTGATTGGGAAATTTAAATAGAATTACAGTGAGAAAAATTTCTAGCCCAGAGCTGCCTAGGAAAACAGAAAAAGAGATCTTCAGACACCAGTGATGGGGTGTAGCCAGGAACAATCACCTGGCACCTCCCCAGGGAGGGGTTGAACAAGGATCAAGGTTGTGCACCAGGGCAAGGAAAGGTCCCAGACTCACAAAGAAAGGTTTGATATGGTACAAGGAGCAGGAAGAATAATCAGATGTCAACGTTGTCACTCACTACCCAGTTCTAGGTAACAGATTCAGGAGAGATCACTGAAAGGGGCTGCATCTGGGGGGTGATGGTGTAGGGAGAGGTACAGTCAGGTTGGGAACATTATTGTATAATGAATGAAGAAGGAGTGCTGATGCATGTCACAGTTGTGTGTAGCTCAGAATACAGGAGCTGAGTAGGGTCTCGGTTCTAGGTTCTAGCCCAATTGGAAGTCTGTGTTGGGATAACCAAGGCAGGAATCTTAGACTTAAGGGAAGCCTGAAGTTCTGTTATCTGGAATTATTAGATCTTTCCCATTGGCTAATAGTGACTGAGTCCAGCCACAGTCTCCCCCAACTTCAACCAGGGGGAAGCATACAGGTATATTTATTCAGACCCAAACTCAGGTCAGGAACATCTAGAGCTGAGACCAAAAGATCAAAGGTCAAGCTTTAACCTTTATCTGAATGCTTTGGGAACATTGAAACCTTTTAGGTCTCCAGTTTGAAATGTCCCTAAGATTCTGGAATATCCCCAAGAAATCAGTGGTGAGAACCCAGAAGAAATATAAGTACAACCTGTGTACTTACTCCCTGTAGAAATAGGCAGAGCTCAACGGGAACCTCAAGTCATAACTCAGGGAGTAGGTTAGAAGAATGACCAAATAAACATACAAAAAGAATCTGACCATAGAGTGCTACCGTGGTGACAGGGACACACAAGATACAGACCCAGACCCCAAAACACCTATAAGCAAACCCTCAAATAAAAACGTGTCCTAGCCATAAGTTCAACAGAATTCCTGCAAAAGATGAAGCAAGTGTTTTTTTTTTAATAGAAATGATAGGGCTGAAAAAAGAAAAAAAATTAGAAAAGATATGAGAGCTGTGGAAATAATAATTAGAAAGAGAACTAAGTTTGGCACAAGAGGTAGGCCTACCCCAAACAATACACTCTTTGAAAATTAAAACACCCCAAAAGTCAATAATTCCATGAGATAATAGGAAATAAAAGAAAATTTAAAAATTGAAGTGATAGAAGAAAATACAAGATATCATAGCAAAAATAACTGACCTGGAAAATAGATCACAGAAAACCAGAAGACTGTAACTCAAAAGGAGAGCAAAAGAGCGACTAGATATATTTCAAGAAATCATAAAGGAAAACTATCCAGGTATTTTAGTACCAGAGGTTAAAGTAAAAATAGAAAGGATTCACAAATCACTTTCTAAAAGAAACTTTCCTAATTAAAAAAAAATCTCAGAAATGTTATAGAGTAAATCCAGAACTTCCAGGTCAAGGAAAATATAATGCAAGCAGTCAGGAAGAAAGAACCAAAGTATTGAACCACAGTCAGTATCACACAAAATTTAAATCATACCAAAAATGGATTTTTAATGCACTAGAGGTGAAAACTTTGAAATAAATGTAAGAATCAAGAAAAATATAAAAAGACAAATAAAAAGGACTAGACAAGGATACACCATTTACATCCTAATTAAGGATGTGTCCTGTCACAATTCTAGTATCATTTGTGGTAATTGTTTCTGGTTTTGTTCATTTGTATTATATTCTTCATAACCCTAATTAGGGTTTTCTTGGCAAAAGTACTGGAGTGAGTTTGCCGTTTCCTTCTCCAACTAATTTTATAGATAAGAAAGCTGAGGCAACAAGGTTGAGTGATCTTGACCAGTGTCACAGAGTTAGTAAGTTTCTGGAGTGGAATTGAACACAGGTCTACTTGACTCCAGGAGACATCTAGGACTGCACCACTTAGCAGCCATTGTGGATTAAAAATGGGAGTCTATAGAGCTCAGGACTAGTTTTATGTTTTGATTCCTTTAAAAGAAATAAGGAAAAGAATAAATGAGTTTTAAAAATGTGGTAAATAAAAAACCTGTGATTGAGCCCAGGATAAGGGAAAGAGAATAGGGGCAAGGGAGCAGAAGCACATTGCATCAAAACTAGAGCACTGGCGTTAAAGTCATTCTGTCCCTGGTTATGGTCTTATTCTTAATAGAGGGCAGGAAGGAGAGAGAAGGAAAAGTACAAAATTTTAGACTGGAATAAAATAAATAAAAAATTATAACTTTCAATGTGAAATAGATGGAACTTACTAAAAAAAAAGAGAGAACAGAATTAATTAGATAACAGAATCCAAATACTATATAATTTATAAGGAGCATACTTGAAACATTAAGATTCACACAAAGTTATAATTGGGGTCTAGAGCAAAATCTATTCTGCTTAAGCTGAAGTTAAAAAAAAGGGTAGGGATAGCAATAATGATCTCAGACAAGAGAACAGGAAAAACAACAACAAAAGATTTAATTAACTGATATAAACAGGAAAAGTACAGATTGCTGAAAGTTGTCAGTGATAATTAACACTAATACTAAATAGAAATATATCAAATAGCATAATTTCTAAATTCTTAAAGGAATAATTAAACAAGTTATAGGAAGAATTATGTAGTGAAATTATAATAGTTAGGGTTCTCAATTTACTCCTCTCAGAATTAGATGAATCTAATCACAAAAATAAATTTAAAAGAAAGAAAGAATGTAAAGAGAGATGCAAAACAGTTAGATGAACAGGAACAATTACAAATATATCTCAGCTGTGCCTAACACATTTACAAAAATTGATCATGCATTAGAACATAAAAACTCTCACAAATATTAAAAACAGAAATAATAAATATATTTCTCAAACATCATAATACAATTAAAAAGTGCTCTATAAATGAAGATTGTATGAAAAAATGATTATTAATAGTAACTAAATAAGTCTTAAAAATGGTTGCAACATACCCAAACATTTGTGATGCAGCCACAACTTGGTAGAAAATGTGTATTTTGAACACTTTCATACATAAAAGAGAAAAGAATAATAAATTTAGAATGCAACTAGAAAATCAACAAGTTTAAAATTCACAATTAAACAAAAAATGAATATGCTGAAAATCTAAGAGAATAACAAAATTAAAAGCAAAACCTTCCACATTGTGAATGAACATAAAAAATAAAACTAAGAATAAAAAACTAAACCAGTCAATTATAATTTATAAAAAAACAAATTTGAGAATCAAAAATAAAAATTATGAATTCACAACCAATTAAGAAGAAATTAAATGAGTCAGAAAATATTTTGCTTAAACATGTGCACATAAAAATCTATAGTAAAAGGATGTTTTATTGTTGTTGTTCAGTTGTTTTAGTAGTGTATGACTCTTTCTCAGCAAAGATATACTAATGCTTTTCCATTTCCTCCTTTTCCTCAACAGATAGATGACAAAACTGAGGCAAAAAGGGTGAAATGACTTGCTCAGGGTGACACAGCTAGTGTCTGTGGCCAGATTTGAACTCTGGATGATGTCTTCCTAATTCCAGATCCAGCACTCAAACCACAGAGCCAGATATCTATCTGCCCTAAGAGGATGAATATATATTTATAAAAAAAATGTAAAATGTCCAGTTTAAAGGAAAATGAAGTAGAGAACATAACTCAATTTCATAGAAAGAAATTGAACACTCATAAATGATTCCCAAAGGATAGAGAAGACCCAGCAGCAAATAGTTATAAATAAATTCTATAAAATATATAAAGAACAATTTCAGTACTATAAAAGTTATTTAAAAAAAGAAGGGAAGAAAAGTGCCCAAACAAATTCCTGTTATGCTCTAAATGGCTTTGAAACTTAAGCTAGGAAGAGTTGAAATAAATAAAGAAAACTATAGACTATTTTTACATTTAATGTAATTTTTCTCAGTTATGAAGAGAAACTTTTCAAATTCATTTTTTTAAATTTTGAGATCCAAATTATTTTTTTTCTTGCTTTCCTTACCAACTCTTTAAGAAGTAAAGCCATTTGATATAGATTTATATGTGCAGCCATGCTAAACACTTCCATGTTAGCCATATTGTAAAAGAAAACAGACCAAAGAAAACCAAAATCCACAAGAATAAGAGAGTACAAAAGTATGTTTCACTCTGTATTCATACACCATCAGTTCTTTCTCTGGAGGTAGAGAGTATTTTTTTATCATAAGTCCTTCAGAATTGTTTTGGATAATTGTATTGCTGATAATAGCCAAGTCATTCACAGATGATTATCACATAACATGATACAAGTTTGTAAAATAAATTATTAGTGACACTAGCAATATATCTTGAATGTCATGGGATATAATGAGTTTGGACATACATCAGGAATGCAGGATTTAGTAAATATTTTTAAAACTATCAGCATAATTAACCATATTAATAATAACCACAAAAATCATATGATTCTATCAAGAAATGATGGAAAAGTTTTTGACAAGTTTGACAATTCATATTCCTGATTATAAAAAATACAAATCACAGGAATAACTGAAATAATGTATTTAAAATCTAAAACCAAGAGCCAGTGTTATCTGTAATAGAAATATTAAAAAGAGGCCTTTTTAATAAAAGCAGGGATAAAGAAAAGATGTTTATTACCACAATTACTATTCAAAATAATGGTCAATATGCCAGTTATAAGCAGAACTTGAGAGAATAGGTATAAGCAAAAAGGAAACAAGATTATCACTTTTTTCATGGATGATATGGTGGCTTACTTAGAGAATCCTAAAGAGAAAACTAGAAATTGATGGAAACAATTACTTTTGTAAAGTAACAGGATATAAAATAAACCCATACAAATCATCAGCATTTTTGTATATCATGAACAAAATCCAACCAGAAGAAATGGATACATTCCATTAAAAATAACCATAGAATGTATAAATTACTTGAGAATCTACCTACCAATACATACTACATGAACATAACTACAAAACAGTCTTTGCACCCCCCAAAATAGCTAAATAATGGGAGAATTATGTTTATGACTGTGCCAAGCCAATGCTATGAAAAATGACAACACTGCCTAAATGCACTTATTTAGTCAGAGCCAATTCATGTAGCAAAGAATTATGTTATCAGACTTGAAAAGATAATTGTCAATTTCATCTTAAGGGGGGGGGAAGACAAAAATATCGAGGGAAATACTGAAAAAATATTGAAAGGAAGAGGGGTCTACAAACCAGCAATAATCAAAACAATTTGATACTGGCTAAGAAAAAGAGAGATTAATTAATGGAATAGATTAGGTTCATGATATACAGAAACAAATGAACAGAGCAACTTAATCTTGATAAACTCCCAAATCTTAGCTATTTGGGTAAGAACTAAAAGGGAAAATGGAAAGTAATTTGGCAAAAAATGGGTGTAAGCTAACATCTCACACAATATATTAAAATAAGCTCCAAATGGAGACATGACATATGTAAAGACAGACATAAACAAATTAAAGGAGAAAGGAAGAAATTACCTGTCAGATCTGTGGATAGGAGAAGAGTTTGTGACCAGTCAAGGGATAGGAAGAATCACAGAAGATAAAATGGCAAATATTTATTACATAAATTAAATATATATATATATATATATACACATATATATATATAAATCCAATGCCTCTAAACCAAGAAGAGAAACAAGTATATGGGAAAATATTTTTAGCAAGTTTCTATGACAGTTTCATTTCTATGATAGTGAATTTGCAAATATAAGAGCAATTCCCTAATTGATAGTCAAAGGATTTTTGAATAATATGTTTCCAGAGGAAGAAAACCATGTTATCAATAGTCATATAAAATGTTCTAATAAGAATAATGAAAATTAAAATAATGTTGTTTCCATCCCACACCCATCAAATTGGTAATGGTGTTCAAAAATGGTGAAGTGGCTGTGAGAAAACAGGTAAATTAGTATACTAAACTGGTCTTCAATGGCTGTCCTAGGAAACAATTTGGAACTAATAAATTGTGTATATCCATTGGCCTAGCAACACCATTACTAGGTCTGTGTGCCAAAGAGATCAAAGGAAAAAAGAATAGGGCCTAAATATTTACATCAAATATTTACATCAGCTCTTTTTATATGATAGCAAAGAATTGAAAACTATAATTGAAAACCTATTACCCTAAAAAAGAACTACATTTCCCGGGAGGCAATGACAGGAAGTCAGTGGGCTCCCAGGAAATGTAATTCTTTTTTAGGGTAACAGGTTTTCAATTATGCAAAATTGAAGAGTGACTATTACCTGAAGTATAAGGCTAGATATATAAAAATGGAATGAAATATTATATTTTAAGAAATGAGAGAGCATGATTTTGGAGAAACACAGGAATACACAGGAATTGATGCAGAATGAAATGAGCAGGAAAAAAGAGAATAATTTATGCAATAACATTATAAAGACAAATAACTTTGAAAGAATTAGGAACTCTTGATGAAACATGTTATGCATCTCCAGATAGAGAGCTGGAGCACTTAGAGTGAAGACTAAGACAGATATTTGTTGACTTCTTTGTTTTGGAGATGACCAATGTCATAATTTATTTTGTTTTACTATACATATTTATAAACAGGGATTTTGTTTTCCTTTCTTAGCAGAAGAGAAGGCATTTTTTTTGCTCACTGAGAAAAAATCATTAAAAACGATAAATTTTAAAAGAAAGAAATACCAATGAGGTTCACATGATCAAAAACTGGAAGAGATCTTATAGGGCATCTGGCTCAACCCAAATTGACTTGTCCAAGTTAGTAATGGCAGAGCTGGGAATTCAATTTATTATTCTCACTCCAGAAATGATTCCCTTTATGTTGTACCACTGTGCTCCTCAGTAACTGCATTTGTTATTTCAATGGGCAAAATGATAATGAACTTACTTTATCTTCTCCCTCCTCTCAAGGGAAGAACAAGCTTCCACAAATATCCAAAGGTATGTTGAAAGAGAAAAATGACAAAGGCCTCTTTGCTGTTTCTTGCATATGACATTTGATGTCTCATTTCCATTCCTTTGCAGAGGGTGTTCCTAATGCCTAGAATGTTTTCCTTTCTCATCTCTACCTCTCAGTATGAGTGGGCAATCAATCAATCACTCCCATATCATTTAAATCAACTCCCTTAGAGCCAGATGGGAACCACTCTATTTGAATCAATCAACCAAATGTATAAAACCAGGTGTGAAATGTCTTCAATCAATTTGAAGTAGTGGAAGTCATTGGATAAAATTAAATGATGCTTCATAGGAAGGATATTGGGATTGGTCAAAGAAATTCAGTCATAATCTATGAGTTATACATAAAATAGCAAGCAAATTCAAAACCAAGAGCATCAGGTACCTGGCCAGTTTTGTGGTGCAATTGGTTCCACCAAATCCCTGAGAGTGCGAAGCAAAGGATGATCCAGTATATGTTCAAGGGACAGAGGATTTGGACTTCTCATCAACATCCCATCAGTGTGCCTGGAACATCTTAAGATAGTGTCTGCATTTGGCCTGGAAGGACAATCTATATGTCCTCAGGAAAAGCAGCTTTAAGGACTCTACCAACAGTCCAATAGAAATTGATAACTTGCCTAAAGGAAAATTGTGAAAACTCCACAAAGGAAAGAAAAGGGGCTTCTAGCAAATAGGAGCTGTGAGTTACCCCTTTTCCATATTTGCTCACCAAGTTACAGAACTCTTTCCTCTGGAACAAGAATGTACTTAAAGAATGTGTCTAAAAAATTGGGGGAATTTTTTCATGCTAACTGTTCTTCCTATATGCCACCATAGGAATCACTTGTTTCTAAAAAGCTAATTAATTTTGGCTTGCTAATAGATATCTGCTGATAATAAAGTACAACGATGAAAGCTCAGTGATTTATGGTGTGAGACAAACGATCTCTCAAACTCTCAGGATTGTGCCTTCGGTCTTGGGAAGAGAAGAAGTAGTTGCCTGCTGGAAAGCCAGTAGATTTGGAAGTTGGAAAATAACTCCAGAATCTGTATTCCATGCATCCCTGGCTTTCTTGAGAAACTCAGTTTAAATGCCAGCTTCTGCTGGAAGCCTTTTCTGGTCCCACTAGCTGCTAAATGAATTTCTGTCTATAGTTGGAATCTTTCTACTCTGTATGTATTTCATATGCACCTAATTCTATACTTGCATCTTCCCCATTAAAATATGCACTCCTTGAAGACAAACTATTTTTGCCTTTCTTTTTATCCTTCATGAATAGTCCTTGGCACATAGTAAGAATTATATAAATATTTGTTGACTGATTGATTAGTTCTCAACCTATGGAGATAGAATGGGGGAATCCAGAGAAATTACAAAGGGTATATGAAGCTTTTAGGTTGATGGTTTTATTTTGTTTATATGTAATTATGAGGCACCTAAATGGTGCAGTAGATAGAGCACTGGGTCTGAAGTTTGAAAGCCTTGAGTTTAGCCTGAGTCTTAGACACTTTCTAGGTTGTGTGACCCTAGGTAATTCATTTTACTTCTCTCTGCCTCAGTTTCCTCATCTATAAAATAGGAATAATAGCACCTACCTCCAAGTGAGATAATTGTAAAGTGCTTATCACAGTGTCTGGCATTTTTTTATTGTTGTTGTTCAGTTGTATCTGATCCCATGAACCATACCTGACCCATATACCAGACCCTTCTGTCCTCCAATGTCTCCTGAAATCTGTCCAAGTACCTGTTTGTTGCTTCCATGATGCCGTCTTTCCATCTTATCCTTTACCATGGCCTTCTCCTTTTGCTTTCAACTTTCCCAACCACAGGGTCTTTCCTAGAGTCTCAAACTAAAGAGTCCCAACTTTTCCTCATGTAACCAAATTATTTAACCTTCAACTTCATTATTTTTTCTTCCGATGAGTAGTCCAAATTAATTTTTTAAAGTATGGACAGATTTGATCTTCTTGCTGTTCAAGGGACTCTCAAAAGTCATCTCTAGCACCACAATTTAAAAACACTGATTTCGCGACACTTAGCCTTTCTTATAATCTGACTCCCACAGTCTCACATTACTTCTGGAGAAACCATAGCTTGGACTATATAGACCTTTGTAGGCAAGGTGATGTCTCTGCTTTTTAGTATGTTGTCCAGATTTGCCATACCTCTCCTTCCAATGAATAAGCCTCTTTTAATTTCATGGCTGCAGTCATCTTTGAACCCAAGGACATTTTTTGGCACCACTTCCATTTCATCTCCCTCTATTTTCTAGGAAGTGATGAGACCAGTTGCTATGATCTTAGTATTTTTTTTGTTTATATATCTTGTTTTTAAACTGGCATGTAGTAAGCACTATTGGGTATTGTTGTTGGGTATAAGGGCTTTGAAGCACTTATTGGGGGAAAATGTTAATTTGTTCCACTCTATTCTAAAACCATGTATGTAGAAAACAAAATCTTTGTGAGGTAAAGAAAAAATGCATTAAACATTCCACTCAGATATATTTCTTTCAGTAGTGGGATTTTGGGTCTGGTCAGTTTCTAGGCAGTTAAAAGAATGAGCAAAAATAAAGTAAACTAGAGGATTAAAATAAAAAAAAAAACTAACTAGGAATTCTAAGTCATGTTCTCTGATTCCAAATCCAACCCTCCTTCCATTTCACCTTGGTTTTTTTGAGAGTGGATTTATTTTCACACTTATTGCATTGAAATCTAACTATTGAAATAACCTTGATGTGAAATCTGAGCTAAGATTAAAATTTCCATTGCTTAACCAGCTGTCTGATCTCTGAAGGCTGAGAAACAGCACCAGTCACCTTATTCCATCACTGTTTGATAAATGAGTTCCAAATCCATCTAACTGCATTATCATGTTGTCCATATCTTTCCATCTTGTCCACAAGGATGAAATGAGAGACTTTCCTAATGTAATGCTAAAGTTGAGGTATTTTCTGTCTATAGAATACTTTAATCTACCAGTTCAGTCAACCTGTCAAAAAAGGAAATGAGGTTAGACTCACCTGGCACATATTGATAGTCCCATGCTGGTTCTTTGTGATGACTATTTCCCTTTATAAGTGTGCAAAATCATTCTTTTAATAATGCAATTTAGAATTTTCCCACAGGAGAAAAAAGTCAAATTCATTAGTCTATAATTTGCATACTATAATTTCTTCCCTTAAAAATTAAGACAATTTTTTGAGAATTTAGTTTCAGTAAATTATTTTTCTACATTTATTCATTTGAGCATAACAGGAGAGCCTTGAATTCAAACCCCACCTCCAACTAGCAGTGTGACCAGAAAGAAGTCCCATAACATCCAGTTTCCTCAATTGTAAACTGAAGATGATTAATAATAATAACTGATCAACTCTATTACAGATATGAATAATATGGAAAAAGGTTCTGAACAATGTATAACCCAGTGGAAGTGCTTCTCAACTCTGGGAGAGGGGAAGGAAAAGGAGAGCGAAAGAACATGAATCACATAACTATGGAAAAATATTCTAAATCAATCAATAAATAAAGTTAAAAAATAATAACTGATCACAAGATTGTGAAGCTTAAGTGAGATAATGAATGTTAAGTGCTTTATAAACCTTTGGAGCTGAAAGGGCCTATGATTTCCTCAATGTAGATGCTCTGGCCAATCCAAATCAGCCTTTAGGTGGAGGCACTAAAGGGTTAATAATTGTTCAGAGACAACATTTAACTCCATACTTTTCTGATTTCAAGAACAGCTCCTCACTATGCTGTGCTACTTCTCATTTAAATCCTAAAGTTCTATATGATTATTAACTATTTTTATTTTTGTAATCACTTTTTGTAGCTATTGCTAAATTGTGCTGGTCTCTTTATATTTAACAATGCTTTCAACTCTGGGATAAATCCTAGTTGGTAACAATAGATAATCCCTTTGACTTATTTTTTATTAAAAATTCATGTTATCCAATTTCAACCTGTCTCTCAATATATCAAGGAAATCCTTTCATTCTACCCTAACAATTCACTTTCTCACTTCCCACAATAGTTTTTCTAAAACCTTTTCTCTCCTTAAGACTCTAATATCTCTCTCTACCTCCTCTTTTTCGTTTAAGGGCCTCACTTTCTACCTTACTGGGAAAACTGAATTCATTCCACACTAGCTCTCTCTCTTCTCTTCTTTACTTCATCTCAAAACATCTTGACATCATTCCTCACTTTTTTATTTGTTTCCTCCAATCGTTGATAATAATATGGCCCTTTTCCTTGCCAAGACCAACCCTTCTAAAAGAATACTGCACCATATTCCCTCATATCTTCTATAGTAGTTTGCAGTCTCAATCTTTCCTCCTTTCTGATTTTATCCTCTATCTGCTCATTTCTTTCTTACAGCCTTCGAACATGCCAAGTATCCTCCATCCTTAAAAGAAAAAAAAAAACCCAACCCTCCAATAGACTCTATCAATTCCATAAACTATTATCCTATATGTCTTTTCTCTTTCTTAGTCAAACTCAAAAAGCCCTCTACACCCAGTGGCTCTATGATAGCCTCTCTTTTTATACACTGCTCACCACTTTGCAGTTTGACTTTTAATCTCATCACTCAGCTGGAACTACTCTATTTAATGATTAATATTCCTTTTATTTTGATATACTCATCCTTGACATATTTGCTACCTTTATCACTATTGACTATCTTCTCCTCTTGGAAATTCTTTCCTCTCTGAGTTTTCCTGAAGTTACTCTTTCCTATTTCACTTTCTATATGTCTAAACTCTCCTCAGTTTTCTTTGCTTTTCATTGTCCAGATCACATTCCAAGAATGTGAGTGGTCCCTAAGACTCCTTCTGAAGCCCTGAAGTCTTTCCCCTATAAATTATCTATTGGTGACCTCATCAGAAGTTAATTATTATTCTCTTTATGCAGAAGAATCACATATCTATTTATCTAGTCCTACTCCCTCCCCTGTGCTTAAATCCCATACCAATAATTTATGATACATCCAGTATTGGATATTTCAAATTGCATGTTTATGAGCCACATCAAACTTAACATGTCAAAATGGAACTAGGTAATTTTACACCTTAAGTTCATCCCTTTATCAAACTTCCCTATTTCTGTGGAAGGCATCATGATCTTTCCAGTCTCTATGGTACATAATTTTGGTACTATACTTGGCTTATTCTCACCCCATTTACCCCATATGCTGCCAAATCTCACCTTTTATCTTCACAATATCTCTTATATCCAACATCTCATTACTTGCATAGCTATCATTGTATTTTAAATTAAATTTTACTTTGTAAATGAACAAACATTTATTTACTATTCTTTTCACATAGCCCCAGTCCCAATGAGAAAAGGAAAAAAGAAGGGGAATCTTTGTGACTCCTAAGCATCACTAGAGAAAACAAATTTCTACATTAGCCTTTTCCAGAAATGCATTGTATTCTGCATCCTGAGTCCAACACTTCTCTGTCAAGTACAGAGAAGTAGCCTTCTTCATCATCAATTAATTTGTTTTGTGTGTATTTTGCTCAAAGAGGACTGAAATGACTTCACTGGTGATGTCTTTTGACTAGTGCATAAATTGGATTTTAGTGAGGCAAAGTAATGCAAAGTTGTTAGCCTCACTCTCAGATTCTGACTCAATCACTGAAGTTCAATGGCAAAGCAAAATTCAAGATGACTGGTGATGGCTCAGGATGCAGCTGGTGACTATAGTCTTTTCTATATCTAACCAAGCTCCAAGTATTCCAGAATGCCCCCTTTTTCTTCCACTTTCTTGATGGCCTTGGAATAAATTATTTTCCTCCTCCCCTTCCACTGGGAGAAGTGGTCAACTGTGACAGGGTAGGTATCCTCTCTAACACCCTCAACCCCCAATTTGGTCTGCTTGTTGAGATTAGCATATAGAATTGTTTATAGAGATAAACAGCTCCATTTTTTAAACCAGTACCAAATGGTTTTGATGATTGCTGCTTTACAATTAATTGCACAGTATGCAATCTGGAGTTGCTAGGTCCTCTTCCTCCCCACTTGTTTTTGTTATTTCTCTTGAGATTCTTGATCTTTTATTCTTACAGATGAATTTTGTTATTTTTTCTGGCTCTAAAATAATCCTTTGATATTTTGATTGGAATGGCATTGAATACACTAATAAATACAGCTGTCATCTGAGTTCATATCTTCAGCACCTCTCACCTATATTATTACAACAGCTTCCTAATTAATTTCCCTTCAAGTCTCTCATCACTCTTTTCTATCTTACTCATTGTTTTCCATGTGATTTTTGTTAAGCACATATATGACTATTCCCTCCAGTGGATTCCTCTTTCCTCTGAGGAAGCTTTTTACAAACCAGCTGCAAAATATCTTCCCAGATTCACTGGGAAGATTTATTCCTCTTTGTGCATTGCTATGCAGCCAAATGAGCCATTTCCTCACTCATGACATTCTCACCTCAGAGCACCGAAATTGTCCATCCCCCCATACTGAGGATGCCCCCCCTTCCTCACTGCAGCTTAACAAACCCCCTTTCTTCCTTCAAGACACAATCAAGCACCTCCTTCTGTATAAAGACCTTTCCTCCCTCTCTCTCTCTCCCTCCCTCCCATTCTTCCTTCCTTCCTTCCTTCCTTCCTTCCTTCCTTCCTTCCTTCCTTCCTTCCTTCCTTCCTTCCTTCCTTCCTTCCTTCCTTCCTTCCTTCCTTCCTTCCTTCCTTCCTTCCTTTCCTCCCTCCCTATCTCTCTCTCTCTCTCTCTCTCTCTCTCTCTCTCTCTCTCTCTCTCTCTCTCTCTCTCTCTCTCTCTCTGTCTCTCTCTCTCTCTCTTTCTTTCCTTATGTTTTGGAATTAATAGTATGTATCAGTTCCAAGGCATTTTCCTCATGGTAGAATATATAATGCTTTATATAATATTCTTTACAATTAAATGCTTTATATTTATAGTTAAGAAATGTGGTTCCTTCTAAGAATCGTTTCATTTAGTTTTTGTCCCCTCCACCTAGAACAGTAGCCGGTTCATGGAAAATTAATGAATTTTTTTGATTGTTGATCGATTCTTTTGATTAAAATATCACTTAAGATTTTCACATTTATGTTTGGAAGTAGAGTGTGGAAGAAAGAACCCTGATATTGGAACTGGAAGACCTGAATGTAGGTTTCATCTCTACATTATCCCAAATACATGACTTTAAAACATTGGTTTAGAAAAGAAAAGGATTATATACACATACATATGTGCATGTAGACATATACAGACACACAATATTGATTATGTCTATAAGCACATAGGTATATATATGTTAAATATGTATATATATGTATAATGATTACAGATGTGTAACTGGAAGGGACCTCTGAAGGCACATGAATCCAAATTCATTTTTACAGATGAGGCAATGAAATCCAAAATAATGTAAGTGATATGCCAAAAGTCACAAAGTGGTCAATGTCACAGATAGGATTTTAACCTAGGTCTCTGAATCAATGTTCCTTCATCCAACAAATAAGAAATCTGGGGCTCTGGAAGGAAATAAGCATCAGAAATAGGATTTGAAATGAGATCCCATCATTCTAGAGCCCTTTGGCTCTTATTCCTTTGAACCAGACTGCCTGACTCTTAATTGCTTGAGTTTATTTTCTTCATCTTTCAGATATGTAGGAAAATATATTACTTACCTCAAGGGGTTGGCATAAATATCAAATGACATTTTGTGTTTGTAAGTGCTTTGTAAATCATAACAGTATTTGTAATAATTACCATTTACTATTTCAGTGAGATTGACCTATAATTAATTTTCTTTTTCAGCTTGGTCTTTGTCAGTTTTGAAAATTAGGGCCATATTTGCCTCAAAAAAATTGAGAAGCATGGCATTTTTATGTTCTTAGAAACACTTTTTGGTGTTGTTTGTTATGTAAAGGTTTAAAAAATAAAATTCCCTTGATCATATCCAGTTCAGGTGATTTTCAGGGGAAAGATCCATAACAGCATTTCTCATTTGTTCTGATAAAATTGATCTATTCTAATTGTCTTTTTACTCTTCTACTAGGTTGGATGTCATATTTTAATAATATGAATAAGTATCCACTTCACTTGGGTTCTTTAATTTATTAGCATACAGCTGTACAAAATATTATAGATAATTATTTATTTTTTTAATCTTAGCTGTCAATGACCCTTTCTCATTTTCATCTTGATAATGTGGATGTTTTCTCTCTATTTTTCTTCCCTCTTGCTTCCCATCTACTTGTCCAGCTATGACTGTGCCTCCCTCCCAATACTCCCCTTCAATGCTTGTCAAAATCTTATAAATTTTTCAAAACTCAAAGCAAATGCTACCTTTTCCATGAAGTCTTCCATTGAGCTATTCCTTTCTGCATGAGAAATAATCTTTCAAATGCTTTGACCACAACTAATACTTTTCATCCCTTAAATCCTCTCACCTGGTCCCAATGTCCATTATGCTCAATTTGCCCAGTCTGATTTTAAATTCTGTGAAAGCAGGATCCAGCCTTATTTTTGTATCTCTCTAAGAGCTTAATGCAAGGTTTTTATGCAGTGTGTGCATGTATATATATATATATATATATATGTATATATATATAGATATGTATTTAATTTTTTTATTTTTGCTCAATTACATATAAAAATTGTTAACATCCTTTAAAAAAATTGTGTTTCAAATTCTCTCCTTCCTTCCTTCCTCTCTCCTCTCCTTGAGAAAGGAGATTTGTTATAGCATATACAAGAACTGTCATAAATGAATTTTCCATATTAGACTTACTGCAAAAGAAAATGCAAACTTCCCCCAAAAG
Source organism: Monodelphis domestica (assembly GCF_027887165.1). Taxonomy (NCBI): domain Eukaryota; kingdom Metazoa; phylum Chordata; class Mammalia; order Didelphimorphia; family Didelphidae; genus Monodelphis; species Monodelphis domestica. Next base: position 56,807,061 of record NC_077229.1, read on the forward strand.
AATACAATTCAAAAGTATACTTTGATCTATTCAGTATATGCTTTATAAGTGATAGCTTGCATTTTAGTTGAATTAAATTATCATAGGTTTATTGATTTCTTAAATTAGTGAGAAAAAGATGGAATTCCAGCAGAGGCTTCATTTCGAATGGGAACACATTTTCTGCATTTCTTTCTCATGGTTTCCTTCTCACAGCTGTATACGCTAGCACAAATACAATAGCTAGCATTATGGTAATAATAATATTCATATAACTCTTAAGGTTTGAAAAGACTATACATGCATGTGTGGGTATTAGTATATATACATACCTTTACATACCTATACACACATATGTGTATGTATATTCAAATTTGTGGGTGCATATATAGGTATGTGCACATATATATGCATGCACATGTATATATACATACATATATATAAAGATACATAATTAGATCCTTACAACTAACCACTCTGTGAGTAGGTCCTTTATTCCTATTTATTCCTATTTTAAAGGAATATGGATTATTTATTTAATTTGTTATTATTTAATAATATATTATTAAAATATTCCTTTAAAAGGTTGGGAAATTGAGGGTCAAATAAGAAAAAAAAATGACTTGAACTGCTCAAATAGTCAAGCCAATAAGCTTCAGATATGGAATTCAAATCAAACTGATGGCCATTTCCATAATACCATATTTCATCTTTCAATATGGTGACCCAGACTTTGTTCTGACCATGAAAGCACTTCTGTTCTTCAACAAACAGGGTAATCTATTAGGTGAAAGACCTGGGAACTGTCAAGGTAGCCCAGACCTTCCCAGCAAGCTCTCAGTGGCCAGCAGTGTAATTGGACAAACCATGACTTGGGCACCACAGCTCATTTAAGTAATTGGGAAATTCAACCTAGCAGAATTTCAAGAGGTATTTAGAACTGAATTTTTTTTTCAAAACAGTTTTGACTATGTGTTTCAGATTTTGATTGATCCATATTTCTAGCTATTCCTTCAGTCCAATTAATGAACATCAATCATATACAGGCAACTATGTTCAGTGTTTAGAGAATTTCACCTGGAGTTAGGAAGACCCAAGTTTGAATCTAGCTTTAGACACTTCCTAACCTAACAACCTCTGAATGCCTAGGAGGCAGCTAGGTGGCTTAGTACATAGAGTGCTGGATCTGGTGTCAGTCAGAAAGACCTGAGTTCAAATCCAGCCTCATACACTTCTTTACAGTGTGGCCCTAGGCAAGTCACTCTGATTGCCTGACAAAAGAATCCACTAGAAAAGGAAATGGAAAATCATTCCAGAATCCTTGTCAAGAAAACTTCATGGATAGCTATAGTCTGAGGAGTCACTGAGTTGACTGATTGAGCAACTCTCAACCATGATTTATGCACTATAATGTATTTCTACATAGGATGGAAAGAACACTGAATTTGAAGTTAGAGGACTTTGGTTTAAATTTATTCTCTGATATTTACTACCTATATAAACTTGGACAAATTAGTTTACCTCCCTTGGCTAATGCTTCCTCACCTGTAAAATGAGGCAATTTAAATCCCCTCCAAGGTCCAAGAAATTGAATATCAGAAAAGTGAAGCAATTTGTCCTAAGTCTTAAGAAGTGAAGTCAGGATTTGAGCCTAGATTCTCTTACTTAAAAATCTAGTTGTCTTTTCATTGTGCTATTCTGTCTCTACTGCTATGTATAACAAAGCCTTGCTTAAGATTTTCATTGTTCATCCACGTAATTGCCCATATCATTAATCAAACCAACAGAAATCACGTGATTAGCTCAATAGATGCAGAAAAAGCTTTTCACAAAATACAAGACTCATTCCTAGTGAACACACTAGAAAGTATAGGAATAGAAGGATCCTTTCTAAAAATAATAAACAGTTTCTATCTAAAACCATCAGCAAACATCATGTGCAAGGGGTCAAAATAGAAACCTTCCCAGTAAGATCAGGGGGTGAAGCAAGGATGGCCATTATCACCTCATTTATTAAACATTGTACTAGAAACACTAGCAGTAACAATTAGAGAAGAAAAAGAAATTGAAGAGATTTAAGTAGGCAACGAGGAAACTAAACTATCATTCTTAGCAGATGATATGATGGTCTACTTAAAGAACCCCAGAATATCAACTAAAAGACTAGTGGAAATAATTAAGAACTTTAGTAAAGTTGCAAGGTACAAGATAAACCCACATGTATCATCAGCATATATATATATATGTATATCAGCATATATATGCATATATATATATATATATATATATATATATATATATATATTCCATCAAAACTCAGCAGCAGGAGTTAGAAAGAGAAACTCCATTTAAAATCACTAAACAATGTAAAATACTTAGGAATCTATCTGCCAAGACAAACACAGGAATTATATGAACACAACTACAAAGCACTTTTCACAAAATTAAAACTAGATCTAAATAATTTGAAAACATTAATTGCTCCTGGGTAGGATAAGCTAATATAATAAAAATAACAAACCTACCCAAATAAGTCTACTTATTTAGTGCCATGCCTATCCAACTACGGAAAAACTGTTTTATAGAATTAGAAAAAAATATAACAAAGTTCATCAGGAAGAACAAAAGATCAAGAATATCAAGGAAAATAATGAAAAAAAATGTGAAGGATGGGGGCCTAGCAGTACCAGATCTTAAACTGAACTGTAAAGCAGTGATCATCAAAACAATCTGGTACTGACTAAGAGACAGAAGGGTGGATCAGTGGGATAAACTTGGGGTAAATGAATTCAGCAAATTAGTGTTCAATAAACCCCCAAACCCCAACTTTTGGGACAAGAACTCACTCTTTGACAAAAACTACTGGGAAAGTTGGAAGACAGCATGGGAAAAATTAGGTTTAGATCTACATATTATACCCTATATCAAGATAAATTCAAAATGAATAAGTCAGTTAAATATAAAGAGTGAAATCATAAATAAATTAGGTGAACATAGATTGATTTACCTTTTAGAACTGTGGGAAAGGAAGGAATTTAATACCAAAAAAGAGATTGAAAACATTGCAAAATGTGAAATGAATGACTTTGATTATACCAAATTAAAAATGTTTTGTACAATCAAAACCAATGTAACTAAATTAGAAGGAAAGTAACAAACTGGGAGAACATTTTTAATGCCAAAACTCTCTGACAAAGGTTTAATTTCCCAAATATATAAGGGACTAAGTCAAATTTACAAAAAATCAAGCCATTCCCCAATCAACAAATGGTCAAAAGACATGAATAGTCAGTTTTCATGTGAAGAAATCAAAACTATCAATAAGCACATGAAAAAGCATTCTAAATCCCTCCTGGTTAGAGAAATTCAGATTAAGAGAACTCTGAGGTAACACTTTACACATCTAGCAGCCTAGCTAATATGGCATCAAAGGAAGATGATAAATGTTGGAGGGGATGTGGCAAAATTGGGACATTAATGCATTGCTGGTGGAGTTGTGAATTGATCCAACCATGTGCAAAGGACTTTAAATGAATGTCTGCCCTTTGACCCAGCCATACCACTGCTGGATTTGTACCCCAAAGAGATAATAAGGAAAAAAAAAACCTCTTGTACAAAAATATTCATAGCCATGCTCTTTGTGGTGGTAAAAAATTAGAAAATGAAGGAGTGTACATTGATTGGGGAATGACTGAATAAATTGGGGAATACAATGGTGATGGAATAAAATTGTGCTAAAAGGAATAATGAACTGGAGGGATTCCATGTGAACTGGAACAATCTCCAGGAGTAAATGCTGAACAAATGGAGCAGAACCAGGAGAACATTATACACAGAGATTGATACACTGTGGCACAATTGAATGTAATGGACTTCTCTACTAGCAGCAATGCAATGATCCAGGACAATTCTGAGGGACTGATGAGAAAGATGCTATCCACATCCAGAGAAAGAACTGTGAGATCAGAAATGCAGAAAAACAAAACAAAATATATGATCAATCATGTGGTTTGATGGAGATATGATTAGGGTTTTGATGTTAAAGAATTGCTCTACTGCAAATATTAATTACATAGAAATGGGTTTTGAATAGTGATACATGTATAACCCAGTGGAACTGCTTGTAGGCTTTGGGAGGGGAGAGTAAATGTGTGGGTGGGATCATGAATCATGTAACCATGGAATAATATTCTAAATAGAAAATAATAATAATACAATTAAATTTAAAAAGATTTTCATTGTTCTTAGCATAGTAGAAAATGAATTTATCTTGAATGTGTTGACCTGGGTTGGGATCTTGGCTCCATCATTTACTAGTATGTGAATTTGAGCAAGTCAACTTCTCTAGCCTCTTTTCCTATTACCAGCACTACCTACCCCATTGAGTTGTAAAAAGAACATTTTGCAAACCCTAAATTGCTAATGTAAATGTGGCATTATTATGTTAAATACCCAGTTGTGCTTTTCCTGGCACATTTTCTCTTTGACCCATCTGTTTAGAGATTGATTGTTTTTTGTTCACATTTTTCATTTCCTTCTAAAATATTTTTGTTATTTATTTCTAATGTTAATACATTGTAGTGATAAAATGGAAAATGAAAAATGCCTGCCTTCCTGAATTTATTGAAGTCTCATGCCTTTGTGCTAAACATATGACCAATTTATGTGTGGATGTGTGTGTTTGTGATAGATTTTGGTTTTTGAAATATGCACAGTCTTAGGATCATAGATTTTGAAGGAATAGGCTTATGGAACTAGAGTTTGGAATACTCATCTAACTCTACCTTTTCACTTTGAAGAAACTGAGGCCAAATACTTATTTCATTTTATTATTATTTTTAAAACTCTTACCTTCCTACTTGGAACCAATATTGGTTCCAAGGCAGGAGAGTGGTAAGGGCTAGGCAATGGAGTCAAATGGCTTGTCCAGCTAGGAAGTTTCTGAGGCCAGATTTGAACCTAAGACCTCCTACCTCTAGGTCTGGTTCTCAATCCACTGAACCTCCTAGCTGCCACCCCCCAAATACTTATGCTACATGTGAATATTCATAAGTAGTAGAGTTCAAATTTGAACCAAAGTCCTCTCATTGCAAGTTTATTTCTCTGATTTTGATTAAATTAATTTTATTTTCCTCAATGAGTTCCCTTGATATAAAACCCCACCACCCTTTGGGGCAATAAAGTTGCTCAGGGGATGAGAAAGCCAGGCTCAGAGATGAGAGGTTCTGGGTTCAAATGTGACCTCAGACATTTCCTAGCTATTGTAAAAAATAGACTTGAATACAGGACTATAATCCCCACAAGCCTTTGCTCCACTTCCCCAAAATGCTTTGTAATCTCACGGGAATTCTGAGGTGGGCCGAGATCTAGGAAGGATTTAAGCTAGTGGCAAAGGTTTTTGGGGGCTCGCTCTTTTGGACTTCTGTTTTGGAGCAGAGGCGTCTCTTCCATGATGTGAGGTTATTTTGTCTAGGCCTCTGGCCTAGGCACATGTTTCTTACTTGTATATTCTTTAATCCTTAATAAACCTCCAAAAAAATATAATACTCTTTGCAGAGAGAAACTAATTTCTACCTGCCTCAGTCTCCCCATCTCCCCTAAAATTTAATCATTACACTATGTGATCCTAAGCAAGTCACTTAACCTCATTTGCCTATCCCTTTCTGGTAGTTCTTCTGCCTTGAAATCAATAATTATTATTGATTCTGAGACAAAGGATAAGAGTTTTAAAGAAAAAAATAAAGCCGCCACCCCCCATTTGGCTCTTTCATACTTTGCTAGGTTTATTACATTTCATTCCCCTTCACACACTCTACCTCTAGCCAAACTATCCTACTTGTTGTTATTCACTTGCATACTCTGTCACCTCAGTGACTTTGCTTGAGCACCTCCAGAGTCCTAGTGATGACCAAATGAGTTAACTTATGTAAAGAACTTCGCTAACCTTAAAGTCTACATAAATTGTATTTTATTTTTTAAATTTGAAATGGTAATATATTTGTTATTATCTATAATATATTTTAATTATGCTTAGCAAAATGGATTAAAACTTCTCGTATACACCTATAGTAGGATGGGGAGTAGAATAAGAGCTGTAGGCAAACACCTTCTGTAGAGTGGTCCTCCATAAATTTTAGAAATCATCCCCATCTCCTTCATCTTTAAGTTCATCATCCCTGTGCCTGGAATGCTTTCCTTCCTCATATTGGCCTCTTGGAAACCTTAGCTTCTTTCGAATTTCAGTTCAGGTGGTACCTCCTATATGAGATCTGTCCTCATCTCTGTAGCTACTAGTGCCTCTGCTCCTCCCCACCCCAATACTTTGTATTTTCTTATCTATGTATATGTCCTTTCACCAGATCAATATAAGGTTTTTGAGGACAAGAGACTCTTTAATATATGCATTTGTATTCACGGGTCTGAGCATCACTCCTAGTATATAGTGCTTAATAAGTTCTTATTGACTGACTGATGGAAATGGCCATTTCTTCTTGTTCATTAGACTGTTTTGAGGCTCTAATTTTTGTTTGCTTTGTTTTCTTTTTTTCTCATCATTTTGTGATAATGGGGCCCAAATCAAATGAAATAGTGCCTGTAAGATGGTGCTCTATAAGCCTAAGGCAGCTGTTGTTCTGCTGTTAGTAATTTACTATTTTGATATATTGAGATCTCCTAAATTCACCAAATGCTAATTAAATGCTGACTGAATAGAGAACTTATTGCTTATTGATGGAATTACAAAGATTTTTTTTCAAGATATAGTACCTGCCCTCATAGAGCTTAGAGGCCAGGGCAGGGGGCTGTGAAGAATAAAGGAGAGCATCAAAACATGTACCTATATTAACAGAATACAAAATAAAATCTTGTCCAGTCATTTAGCTGTGCCTCAGTCTTCATGACCCCATGGACCAAGGCATACCAAGCTTCCATGACCCTATCCATCTTGTCTTCTGGTGTCACTTTCTCTTTCTGTCCTCAATCTTCCCCAACAGCAACAAATTGGGGGGGGGGGAAGCTTTACAACAAAACCTCTGTCAAAGGTTTAATTACTCAAATCTATAAGGAGCTAAATCGATTGTAAAAAAAAAAATCAAGCCATTCCCCAATTGATAAATGGGCAAGGGATAAATAGGCAGTTTTCAGATAAAGAAATCAAAACCATTAATAAGCACATGAAAAAGTGTTCTAAATCTCATATAATAAGAGAAATCCAAATCAAAACAACTCTGAGGTACTACCTCACACTCAGCAGATTGGCCAACATGACAACAAAGGAAAGTAATGAATGTTGGAGGGGATATGGCAAAGTTGGGACACTAATGCATTGCTGGTGGAGTTGTGAATTGATCAACCATTCTGGAAGGCAATTTGGAACTATGCCCAAAGAGTGCTGAAAGATGATCTACCCTTTGTACCAGCCATAGCACTGCTTGGTTAGTACCCCAAAGAGATCATAAGGAAAAAGACTTGTACAAGAATATTCATAGCTGCACTCTGTGGTGGCAAAAAAAATTGGATAATGAGGGGATGCCCTTCAATTGGGGAATGGCTGAACAAATTGTGATATTTGTTGGCGATAGAATGCTATTGTGCTGAAAGGAATAATGAACTGGAGGGATTCCATGTGAACTGGAATGACCTGCAGGAATTGATGCAGAGTGAAAGGAGCAGAACCAGGAGAACATTATACACAGAGATGGATACACTGTGGAACAATCAAATGTAATGAACTTCTCTACTAGCAGCAATGCAATGATCCAAGACAATTCTGAGAGACTTAGGAGGAAGAAAACTATCCACATTCAGAAGAACTGTGGGAGTAGAAACACAGAAGTAAAACTACTGCTTGAACACATGGGTTGATGGGGATATGACTGGGGAAGGAGACTCTAAAGGATCACCCTTGTGCAATTATCAATAATGTGGAAATAGGTCTTGATTAATGGCACTTGTAAAACCCAGTAGAATTATGCATCGGCTATGGGTGAGGATGGAGGAGAGGAGGGAAAGAACATAATCATGGAACCATGGAAAAATATTCTAAATTCATTCATTAATTAAAATTTTCCAAATTAAAAAAAAGGAAAAGAAAAAATATCTTCCCCAACATCAGAATCTTTTCCAATGAGTTCTATCTTTTCATTATATGGTCAAAGCATTTAAGTTTCAACTTAGATTTTTCATTTAAGTTTCAGACTTTCCAATGAATAGTCAGAATTAATTTCTTTTAAGTATATGATCATTTGATCTTCTTGCTATTTCAAAAGTTTTCTCTAGGATCACAATTTGAAAGTGTTGGTTCTGGGGGGCTCTGCTTTCCGTATAGTCCAACTCTCAAAGCCATGCCTTGTTACTAGAAAAACCATAGATTTGATTATACAGACCTTTTTCAGCAAAGTGATGTCGCTTTTTAGTATGATGTCCAGATTTGCCATAGCTTTTCTTCTAAGCAGCAAACTTATTTTAATTTCATGGTTATAGTTGCTGTCTGTAGTGATCTTTGATCTCAAGAATATAAAATTTGACACTGCTTTCATTTCTTCTTGCTCTTTTTGCCAGAAAGGGATGGAAACAGTTGCCATGATCTTAGGATTGTTGTTTTTTTTTTATGCTAAGTTTCAAGCCAGCTTTTACAGTCTCCTCTTTCACTTTCTTCAATAGGCTTCTTAATTCTTCACTTCCTGCCATCAGAATGGTACTCTCTGCATGTTAAAGAATGTTGATAAGTCTTCCAGCAGCCTTAATTCTGGTATTTGATTCAGCTAGCTAAGCTTTTCTATATGATATATACTCTATACATAGACTAAATAAATAAGGTGAAAATTTGAAGCCTTATAATATTCCTTTCCCAGTTTTATACCAAACAGTTGTTCTATGGTTAGTTCTGGTGCTTCTTGACTCACATACAGATTCCTCAAGAGATAAAGATGATCTGATATTCCTATTTCTTTGAGGATTTGCTGTATTTTGTTGTGAACCACACAGTTAAAAACTTTAGTGTAATCAGTGAAGCAGAAATATGTCTTTTTTTCTGAAAGTGCTTTGCTTTTTCCATAAACCAATGAATGTTAGTAATTTGGACTTTAGTTCCTCTGCCTCTTTGAAAACCAGCCTGCTCTTCTGGTAATACTCAGTTCACATGTTGCTGAAATCTAGCTTGCAGAACCTTAACCTTAACATTTGCTGGTATGTGAAATGTGTGTGAAATGAAGACAAATATTGAGTAATTTGAACCATCTTTGGCATTGTCCTTCTTTAGAATTGGGACATAAAATAATCTTTTCCAAACCATTGGCTACTGTTGAGTTTTCCAAAGGTGCTGGCATCAGAATCATCTTTTAGGATTTTAAATAGCTCAACTGGAATTTCATAACCTCAACTAATCTTATTGATAGCACACTTTTTAAATCCCACTTGACTTCATTCTCCAAGATGTCTGACTAGATTAGTAACTACACCATTGTAATTATTGGTCATGTTAAGATCTCTCTTGTATAGTTCTTTTGTATATTCTTGTCATCTTTTCTCTTAAGTCCTTAGCATCTTTGTCATATATATATGTATATATATACATATATATGTCTATTTTTGTATGAAATATTCCCTTATTATCTAATTTTCTTGAAGAGATCTTATCTTTCCCATTCTATTATTTTCTCCTATTTTCTTTGTATTGCTCATTTAAGAAAAATCTTATCTCTGCTTGCTATTTTCCAGAATTTTCCTTCACCTTTTGCTTTCCTTCATTCTTCAGATATTTGTAAAGTTAATAAGACAGTCATTTTCCTTTCTTGCTCTTCCTTTTCTTTGGAATATTTTTTGTTCTTACCTCTTGTACAATATTGTAAACCTCTGCCCATAGTTCTTCAGGCACCATATCATATCTAATCCTTAAATCTATTCACCACTTCCACTTCATATTCATAAAAGATGTTTTTAGTTATTATATAATTGATGGTTCTCTCCACTTTCTTCAACTTAAATCTGAACTTTGCAATAAGAAGCTCATAATCTGAACCACAATCATTTAAAGGTCTTGTTTTAACTGATTGTATGGAGCTTCTCCATCTTTGGACACAAAGAATATAATCATTCTGATTTTGATATTTATTATCTGGTGATGCCCATGTATAGAAGTGCCTTTCAAGTTGTTGACAAAAAGTTTTTGATATGACAAAACTATTCATCTCTGCCTCGCTTCTTTCCATACGCTGCCATCAAACTTGCTTTTTATTCCAATCATTTCTTGAATTCCTACTTTAGCATTCCAATCCCATATAATAAATATAACATTTTTGGTGCTATTTCTAGAAGATGTTATAGGTCTTCTTAAAACTGAATGATGTTTACCTCTTCAGTAACAGAGGTTGGAACATAGACTTGTATTACTATGATGTTGAACAGTTTGCCTTGGATTTGAACAGATTATCGTTTTGTCATCTTTGAGATTACACACCAGTATAGCTGTTCTCATGCTTTTGTTGACTAGGAGGGCTACTCCATTTCTTCTAAGGGAATACAGTATACATACAGTATATGGAATGATCACCTGAATTAAATTTACTGATTTCCATCCTTTTAAGTTCATTAATACCCAAGATGTCAATGCTTCATCCTTCCATCTGTTTGACCATATCCAGCTTAACTAAGTTCAGAATTGTTATATTCCAGGTTCCCGTGCAATATTGATCTTTGAAGCATCTGACTGTTCTTTCATCATCAGACACATCTGTAGCTGAGTTTTCTTTTGGCTTGGGCCCAGCTGTTTCATTCTTTTTGGAGGTATTTGTAGTTATTCTCCCCTTTCCCCCAGTACCATGCTGCATCTTCTTACCTTTCTAGGACACATCTTCCAATGTCATATCATTTATTAAAGACATAATAATAACATATAAATATTAAATTAAATGTAAAAATTAAATTAAATATTTAAAACATTAAAATAATAACATAAAAATGTTAACATAGCCCATTCTTGCCAAAAATGCTGGAGTGATTTGCAATTTCTTTCTCTAGTGGATCCTTTTTGTCCAAACTCACCACTATCATGTGCTTTTCTCAGATAACCTTTCACAGCTTAGGTCATAATTCTAGTGAGCTACTCAAGCCTTTCTGTCACCACAAGGCACTGATTGAGGATGGAGGAACAAAATGGAATAAAATAGAGTCAAAAGAGATCAGATGTTGCTAGGTGGCTCAGGAGGTTAGAGTATTGGATTTGGAGACAAGAAGACTTGAGTTCAAATCCAGTCTTCAGACACTTATTAGTCATATAACTCTAGGCAGGTCACTTGATATCTTTCTACCTCAGTTTCTTCATTTCTAAAACAGGGACAATAAAAGCACTCCCCCCTCCTAGGGTTGTTGTGAGGATCAAAAGAGTTAAGAGATATAAAACTCTGAAAACTTTAAAGAGTTCTTTTTAAAATGCAAGCAATATGATTCCTATTTATTTCCCTTTACATGACTGTCAGCTTCTCTCTAATGAAATGAAAGGATCTATTATTTGGAGTTTTGTATAAACTTGTATAAATGCAGTATTGTTAACATTTTCATTTTTCTTATCTTTTTTAAAAAAGATAAACCTGAAATTTCATTACTCTTGGGATCACTTGGTAAAGAACTTCTATTACCAAAACAAATCAAAATCTTCATTAATTCTTTTCAATTTATAGCCTTAGAGATTTGACTGGACCACAAGAGCTAGAAGCTCACAGAGAAGGACTTGAATCAATATCTTTCTTGGTTCTAGACACAGTGAAGAAAGCCTTGGACTTGAAGTCAGGAAGGCACAAGGTCAAAATCTGCCTCAGACACTTACTAGCTATGTTACTTCAAGCAACTTAATGTCCTTTGTTCTCAGTTTCTTCATCTGTAAAAGGAGGATTTATTAAAAGCACCTGAAGGGTCATTGTGATGACCAAAATATTTAAGAAATATAAAGCACTTTGATAACTTTAAAGCCTATATAAATCCTAGATATCATCACTTCCACCACCACCACCGCCATCATCATCATCATCATCATCATCATCATCATCATCATCATCATCATCACTGATAGGGAGATGGACAGTATGAAGCTTCCTTTAATGATATCTTTTAGAAATAGTCTAGTCTAGTATTATATATAAAACCAATTATAGCCTAGTATTATATAACTATAATTATATATCAGAACTAGTCTAGTATTATATAAAACATTTAAGTTTTGATTTAAATTCTATCTACCATTACAATTGGTCCTCTTGCTTGCTCCCTCTTATTACTAAATGGGATATTAGTGCTATTCCTATGCCTCATCATGGTAGGGCATTGCTTTGGGTCTGCAAGGTCTGTGTTAGCCCAGTGTAAGATTTGGTAAGTTTCTCTCAGGCTGGGAAAGCTTTGCATGTAGCCCTAGCAATGGACTGAGTCTGCTTTCCTCAGACCAGGCTAACTTCTAGTATTCAGAGACTGATCAGCAGTCATTTAGGGATTGTTTTTTTCCATCCTCTGTATTCCTAGCACCAGCCTAGAGCATAACAAATAGTAAGCATTCAATAGATGGGGAAGTTAGGTGACACAATGGAATAGAACACCTAGTGTGGTCAGGAAAGCCTGAGTTCAAATCTAACCTCAGATACTAATTAGTTGTGGGACCCTGGACAAGTCACTTAACCCTATTTATTTCAGTTGCCTCATTTGGAAAATGAGCTGCAAATGGAAATGGCAAACCCCTGCAGTATCTTTGCCAAGAAAACCCCAAATGGGGACAGGAAGGGCCAGGCGTGACTGAAAATTCAATAGATGCCCATGTAATGCCTGAATGATGAAATCTTTGGCCTTGGCAATCTATGAACCACAGATATTTGTTCAAAACTTTAGTTTCGGTTTGTTGCCCTCCTTTTCTTAGAATGTTCTCCCTTCTCATCTCTACCTTCTAGGTTCTCTGGCTTCTTTCCAAGTTATAATCTTAAATTTTTTTTTGTTCATTTGATAGTTTATTTCTATCTTTTTCTTTTAAATGGATTTCTAAGAGGAAATGTGTTTGTTTGTTTGAAAGTTTACTTTAAGAATTTAAACTCCCTAGGAAATAGAAACTTTAAAAAAAGTCTATAATCAGCACTTAGCAGGGTGCCTTGGCAGAGTGGAGAGATGACAAAATTCAAACATTGGGTTTAAAACCTGCCTCTTCCCACCACCGATGAGTTGTGTGACCATAGACAAGTCACATAATCTGTCCAGACATCAGATTTCTCATTTGAAATAGGAATCAAGCCTCACTGGCCTGTTGAGAGGCTTCAGTAAAACATTGGAATTAACTGGCTTAGTAAATCTTAAAGCTCCTTATCTATACAATCAATTATTATTGTAGTTTTCAACATGAAGTCAATAATATGCATTTACTAAGTGCCTACTATGAGCCAGGCATTCTGCTATGTGCTGGGGATATAAGGTTAGACAAAAGACCATCCTTGACTTCAAGGAGCTCACAGTCTAATGCAGGAGACAATACACATACAGCTAAGTACAAACAAGCTGTAGGGAAGATAAATAGGAAATAATCAATTATATTGAAATAAATAGGAAATAATCAAATATATCAAAGAATCAAAGAATTGCGAGGGATTTGAAAAGAGCTCCTTTAGAGGATAAGTCTGGAAAGAATCCAGGGAAGCCAGGAGGAAATGTTAAGGAAGGAGAATATTCCAAGTATGGAGGACAGCCAGAGAAAAGGCCTGAACCTAAAAGATGGAGCTACTCTGTGCCTGGAACAGTCAGGAGGTCAGTATTACTGAATGGAAGAATTTGTATCAGGATGTAAGAAGAGTGGGAAGGCAGATGGTGGAGTATGGCATAAAAATTCCTTGCTTTCCCAATACCTTCTGTCAACTTAATTTTTGGAAACCTCAAATTTGCCTTTGTCCCTTGGGAATTTGCTTTAGGAAAATCCCCAACTGACCTGGTCTTAAACTGAACAAGGGATAATCAAGAGTCCATTAAGTGTTCTGAATAGGAGTAATAGAAATGTTCAAATCCTCCATCACCCTTTCGGTGAAGTGTCCCCAGTGTATCAGAGATCCATTCCCAAGAAAACCAATGCATGTGCAGAGACCATCCTTTTTTGTATCCTTTGTAGTAGACGACTCCATGATATCCCAGTCTCTGGCTACAGCCTCTTTCCCAAGCCTGCTTGTAACCCATCAGTGTATGTTTGCTGTGCTTAATCCTCCAAAAGGTATAAAAGATCACTGTGTTCTCTTGTTCTTTAGGGAATCCTCTTTAGTGGTGATTCACTTAAAGTCACTCTTCCCAGAGTCCCAGAGCCTTTGGCTCTGTGTGGTTTTTAAGCACTTAACTCTGTGTGGTGGCTGAATATTAAGGACCAGCTTCTTTCCTGACTAAAGATTTGGTTTTATGACTACTTTAGTGGTTCTGTGTTTTTCCAAGTTGACACCTCCATAAACAATAAAAAACAACTCCACAGAATCAATATTGAAAGCAGCAAAAAGAGCTAAGAGTCAGGAGAGAAGCTGAGCAGCCAAGGACAGCTAGGGAGGAAGGTTTCTTGACTTACCTGGTCTCAGTCCTACCAGATATCATAAACATACTCAAGCAAACAATGCAGAATCAACAGGCTGTAAACCCTGGGGGCAGGATCACAGCCTCACCTTGTCTGATGAACCAGAAGGGAGTTTACACCAATAGAGGATACTGGTGGAGTCAGTAGACAGAAGACCCTAGGAGAAACTGTGCTGTTTGTAGCCTTGGCTTCAAAGACTTCCCCTCTGAACAGTCAGGGATTGACAGAGTGAACACCACAGAGTCTATAAATGCCAAGTCCTAAGGGTAGGACCCTTGGTCTTGCTTGTGTCCTGGTCCTGAGAATTTACATTCCAGTGGCAGATGCCAGTGGATTCAATAGGCAGCAGACATTGGCAGTGATTGTGTGGGTTGCAGCCTGGTTCACCAACCATCAAAGGTCTTCAGGGGCCCATGAACATGTACTATGTGCCAGGCTTTGGCAACAGGAAAGGAAGAATTAGGAAGGAGCACATACCTGTAAGTGTGGTTGCTGAGGGACTAGGGCCCCTTTGGCTGTGGTCACACCTAAAAGAGTGGAGTCCCTGGCTACTAGTACAAGGGGAAAGAAAGCTGTCTACTTGCAGTAGCAGAACTGACAGTGGGGCTCTGGTTAGAGCACCTGAGGTTAATCACAGTCTAGAGTTTGAATGAAGGTCTCAGAGATTACATCATGTCTTGGATCATAGATATTGGAAGAACTTTATAGGGCACAGGAAATAACAAACCCCAAAACCCCCAGAAATCTGGGATGCCATCCCTCATTATCCCCCTATGAACTCTGGGATTTTAGCACAGAACTAATAAGCTAATAATAAAAATTGTCTGTTCCCTAGGGCCTAATTTTTTAAGAGTAAGCAAAGAAGAAAGAACTAAACTATTGATAGTTATTATAGGGTCAGAGAAGATCTGGGTTCAAATTCAGAGGACAGTGAAATAAAAACATGTTCTAAAACTGCAAAGAAAAACAATAAATGGTTATAAGCTCAAAAAGAGCTTTTGGAAGGACTTTTAAAAAAATCTCAAAAAAAAACACAAATGAAAAAGGTTAAGGAAAAATTAGGGAAAAAAATAAGAGCAATGAAGGAAAATCAAGAAAATTCTGAAAGAAAGATATCCCAACTGGAGAAAAGATCCAGAAACTTCCAGTAAAAAAAATTCATTAAGAACTAGAATTGGACAAGGGGAAGCTAATGGATTCCTAGTGTTAAATTTATTTTTGGACTTAGATGTTTAATTGGTGGTCATCAGGGATTTAATTTCTAAATCCCAAAATGAATTACTAAAGTAGAATGGAATTCATGGTAGTTTATTTATAATAGAGGGAAGATATTAAGGAAGAGAGAAAAGGGGAGACAGAGAGGGAGAGAAAGCTCTGGCTTCCTCAGAGCCAAGTCGAAATTCTAAACCCCAGCCAGGGGAAAGGAGTCTCAAGAAAGGGCAAGGAAACTGAATCAGCCTTTAACTCACCACATTGACTGTCTAAAAGGAAAGCACTCTGAGGTCTCCTGCACAAGCTCCTCCAGGGATTCACTTCCACAGCCAAATGTCTTCACTCCAAGTCTGAGTGTCTGTCTTCCAGTCTCTCCTCAAGTGTCTCTCCTCACTCCAACTCCCAGTGACTGATTCTTCCAGTCTCTCCTCTGAGTGACTCTTCTTCACTCAAGCCTGAGTGACCGACCTCCTTCCAGTCCAAGATTGATTGATCTTTGTGTGTCTCTATTTCCTCTATTTAAATACCTTTTTCTCTTGTGCCACCTCCCCTAAATTCCCCATAAACTACAGCAGACTTCATTCTGAGTGTATCTCTTTCAAACTCTGTCTGAGTGTGTCTCTCTTCACTCCAAGTGTCTCTGTTTCCACTTTTAAAGACCTTTTTCTCTTGTGTCACTTTCCCTAAATTTTTACGTCTACCAATCACAGAAGATGCTCCTCTCCAGAACTGCCCACTCTTTCACACGCGGGTCACAGATCTCCTACTCAATGCATGAAATGGGTATTCACACCTTTTCTTTTTTTGGTTAGTTCACACCTTGTGGTTAAAATGGGTAGGTCTACTTAAAATACTGAGTTAACAGTTTGGGGGGTTAAAATTCTAAAAATAGACAGAGGATTACAATTTTATCTTCACTATCAAGGAAGAGCTAAGTACTTTCATTGTTACCATCTGGGGAAAGCCAAATCCAATCTTCACACTAGACAATGAGAAATAATAAGCAAAATCAAAAGAGAATAGAATAGAATATGTAACATCTTATCACAAAAAAACACTGACCCAGAAAATAGAATAAGGAGAGACAATATAGGAATTGTTGACTCCCAGAAAGTTATGCTAAAAAACTTTAGACATCATGCTCCAAGAAATCATCAAGGAAAATTATCCAGAAATTCTAGAACCAGAGGATAAAATAGGAATTGAAAGAATTCACCAATCACCACCACAAAGAAACCACAAGTTGAAAATGCATAGGAATATCATTGCTAAGTTGCATAGCTCCCAGGTTAAGGAGAAAATGCTAAAAGCAATGAGGAAAAAAAATGCTGTAGAGTTATAGTCAGAATAACATAAGATTTAGAAGCTTCAACATTAAAAGAATAAAGGACATGGAGAACAATATTTCAGAGAGAAAAGGAACTGGACTTACAACCAAGAATACTATATCCTGCAAGTCTGAACATAATTATACCAGACAAAAATGGACATTTAATGAACTAAATGAGTTTTAGCTATTCTTGAGGAAAAACCCCAAAATCAGTAGAAAATGTGATGTATAGGAAACATAAGAAGGTATATATGAAAGAGCAGTTATAAATGGCTGAAAAGGTTAAATTTTTAATTCTTATATGGGAAAATGTCATCTATAATCCTTAAAAATGACATTATTACCTGGGTACTTTGAAAGAGCATAGCATTAGAAGACCGGAGGCTAAGTTGAATGAAATGAGCTAAAATAGTATTAAAACAGAACAGGAAGAAATTAAATGGAACAATTATATTATATAAAAGGGGAATGAGCAGAAAAACCATCCCAGGTAAGAGAATGATGATAATGATACAATATACCACAACCTAAGGGATATAGCAAAAGCAATAATTAGAGGAAAATTCATATCTCTGGATGTTCATAATAAAATAAAGATAAATTAGTAATGCAATTTTAAAAACTAGAAAAAGAACAAATTAAAAATCTCCAACTAAACACCAAATTAGAAATCCTAATAATTAAAGATAAGATCAATAAAACTGAAATGTAAGAAAATCATTGAGTTAATAAATGAATCTAATGGCTTGTTTTATGAAAAAATCAACAAAATAGACCAATCATTGGTTACTATGATTAAAAAAAAGAGAGAAGAAAACCAGGTTACTAGCATTAAAAGTGAAAAAAGGGAATATATACCACCAAATGAAGATGAAATTAAAACCATTATTAGAAGTTATTTTGCTCAATTATATACAAACAAAAAAAAAGTGCAAGAAAAGTAGAAAAATGCTTACCCCCCAAAAAAATTACTGCCTAGACTATTAGAAGAGGAAAGAGAATATTTAAATAAATCTATTTTAGAAAAAGAAATTGAACAGGTCACAAATGAACCTCCTAAGAAAAAAAGCATCAGGACCAGATGTATTTGCAAGTGAATTCTACTAAATATTTAAAGATCAACTGATTCCAATATTAGATAAATTATTAGTGATAACAAATAAAGAAAGAGTTTTGCCAAACTCCTTTTATGAAACAAATATGATGCTGATACCTAAACCAGGAAGAGCAAAAACAGAGATGGAAAATTATAGACCAATTTCATTAATGAATATGGATTCAAAAATCCTAAATAAAATATAAGCTAGGGGACTACAACAATATATCACAAAGATTATACATTGTAACCAAACAGGATTTAACCAGGAATTCAGGTATGGTTTAATATGAGGAAAATTATCACCATAATTGATTATTTTAATAACAAAAGTAATAAAAACTATAATTTTATTAATACATGAAGAAAAGCCTTTGCCAAGATACAACACTCATTTCTATTTAAAAAACAAACAAAAAAACAAACTCAACAACTAGAAAGCATAGGTATAAATTGATTTTTTCTTTAAATTATATGAATCCATTAACAAGTATTACTTATAATGGGGATAAGCAAGAAGCCTTCTCAATATGATCAGGAGTGAAGCAACGTTACCTATTATCACCAATGTTATTTAACATAGTATTAGAAATGCTAGCAATTATAATAAGTGAAGAAAAAGAAATCAAAAGAATCAGAGTGGGCCAAGAGGTAATAAAACCATTTCTGTTTGCAGATGACATGTCAGCTGAAATTATCAATTATTTTAGCAAAGTAGAAGGATATAAAATAAATGCACATAAATCATCAAAGTTTTTATACATTACTAACAAAGTCCTACAAGAAGAGATAGAAAAAGATATTCCATTTAAAACAACCACAGATAGAATAAAATACAAACAGACCAGGAACTACATGAACATAATTATTAAATAATTTTTACACAAAGTCAGATCTAAATAATTGGAGAAATATAAACTGTTCATGGATAAGCACAGCCAATATAATTAAAACAACAATTCTACCCAATTAGCTCACTTAATGGCATCTCAATTAAATTACCAAAAATTTATTGACCTAGAAAAATGATAACAAAATTCATTTGGAAGAACAAAAGATTAAGTATATAAAAAGAATAAAAAAGAAAAAAAAGACTGGAAAGGTAGAAGAGAATGAGATTATAAAAGGCTTTAAATACCAAACAGTATATTTTGTAAAGACAATAGGGAGTCACTAGAATTAATTGAATAAATAGTGATCAGATCTGTGTCACTTGAGTGACCAAATTGAGGATAGCTTAGAGTGGGGAGAAATGAGGCTGGCAGACCTACCAACAGAATGCCTTATGTAAAGAATATCAAGGAAACCATATAATAGATGCTTAATAAATATTTGTGGAGTTGAACTAAATTTGGCTTATAATTTTCCTTTTTCTTATTTTAAAGAGAATTCCTCATGCACTTTTAGTATCACAATGTTTTCATTTTATTCCTCTCTGGTCATTGTTTTGTTATTTCTAATCTCAGTTGGAGAGGGAAGTTGTTTATTGGGAGGACTGGGGAGGAGAGAAGGAGTGAGTGGCTCACTACAAATAAATTTTTAATCTTCTTATTCTGTGATACTTTCTAAATCTATCTTTTTCAAGCCACACAGAATTCCTAAGTAACTTTCCCTCCCTTGATTGACTATCAATAACCAAGAACATTTTATCTAAACTTTGGTCCACTGGCCTCTGGTGGGGTGCAAACTTAGGGTTAGGGTTTTTGAGCAGCTTTGAGCAGCTCCACTCTCTGCTCCATCTTAAACCTTCTGTATTATGTCTTAACATTTTATTCTTTTTAATTGGCTTTGTTAATCCTTCTTTATTGTGTCTTATACATTTTAATGGGGTTTGTTATTTGGCTCTAATTTTATTTAATTGCAGTCCAAACAAGTAATATGCAATCCTAACTGTTTTTTATATATACCAGATCATTTTTATACAGCATTTATTATGGGTCAGGCACTGTGTTTCTTAAGTTATCTCATTTTATCTTCACCACCACTCTGGAAAGTAGGTGTTATTATTATCACCATTTTATAGATAAAGATACTGATATGAATAGCAATTAAATGACTTGTTGAAGGTTACACAGTTGGTAAGTGTCTGAAGCTGGATTTGAACTTGGGTCTTCTTGACTCCAGTTCTGGTACTTTGTCCAATGTGATACCTAGCTGCCTTCTCTATATGCCAACCTATGACTCACATATTAGACCTCAAGCTCATTCAAAGACAGAAAAAAAAAATTTTTTTTTAAGATCCCTAACACTTAGCACAGTGCCTGCATAAAGTAGGTGCTTAATAAATATGGTGAACTTGTATTTTTACTCCTCTCTTTTTCCTTTTTCTAAACACTCAATAAACTTGTTACCAATGAAATTGTCTTTACTTCTTTACTTATTTTTAGTAACTTTTGAATAGTTGCTTGTAGTATGCTATAAAGATCATAGATTAAGAGCAAAGAAGGGGCATTATTATTGTCAATCAGACAAATCCTACTCTAAATGATCCCAATAGACTTTTGTTCATGGGGATTTTTTTTCTTTTTTGAAAATTTTATTTAATTAGTCAATTTAGAACATTTTTCTTTGGTTACAAGAATCACATTCTTTCCTTCCCCTCCCACCACCCTGTTCCGTATCTGTTGCATAGTTCTACTGGGTTTTATATGTGTCCTTGATCAAAACCTATTTCCATGTTGTTGACGTTTGCACTAGGATGAACATTTAGAGTCTACATCCCCAATCATATCCCCTCAACCCCTGTAATCCAGCAGATGTTTTTCTTCTGTGTTTCTACTCCCACAGTTTTTCCTCTGAATATGGACTGCGTTCTTTCTCGTAGATCCCTCCTGATTGTTCAGGATCACTGCATTGCCACAAATGGAGAAGTCCATTACATTAGATTGTACCACAGTATATCAGTCTCTGTGTATAAAGTTCTCCTGCTTCTGCTCCTTTCACTCTGCATCACTTCCTGAAGGTCCTTCCAGTTCATATGGAATCCCTCCAGTTCATTATTCCTTTCAGCACAATATTATTCCATCACCAATATATACCACAATTTGTTCAGACATTCCCCAATTGGAGGGCATCCTCATGGGGATTTCTTTTTTTCATTTTTCTTTAAACCCTTACCTTCCATCTTATTGGCTCCAAGGCAGAAGAGTGGTAAGGGCTAGGCAATGGTGGTTAAGTGACTTGCCCAGGGTCACACAGCTGGGAAGTGTCTGAGGCCAGATTTGAACCTAGGATCTCCCATCTCTAGGCCTGGTTCTCAATCCACTGAGTTACCCAGCTGCCCCCTTTTCTCCAAATTCTTGACAAAATGTTAAATACTTATTAAGCACAGATCCACTCCACTAGAGATCTTATGCTATATTGTATTAAATTTATGAGTGAACTGAATATATTTAATTGGTCACCAGGGATTTAATTTCTAAATCCCAAAATAAATTATTAAGTAAAATGGAATTTATGGTAGTTTATTTTACAATAAAGTAAAAATATTAAGGAAGCAAGAAAAGGGGAGAGAGAGAGAGAGAGAGAGAGAGAGAGAGAGAGAGAGAGAGAGAGAGAGAGAGAGAGAGAGAGCAAGCTCCAGCTTTCTCTGAGCCAGGTATCAATTCTAAGGCCCCAGCCAGGGGAAATAAATCTCAAGATGATGGGCCTTTCCCAGAGGCTGATGCCTCCAGAAAGCTAAGGAAGGAAATCAGCCTTTACACTCACCACATGCCAGGTCAATCAGCAGATTCTTTATCAGCCATTAACTCCAGCAGGCTTCATTATGAATGTGTCTCTCTTCACTCCAAGTGACCCTCTTCACTCCAAGTGTCTCTGTTTCCACTTTTAAAGACCTTTTTCTCTTGTGTCACTTTCCCTAAATTTTTACATCTAGAAATCACAGCTGATGCTCCACTCCAGGACTGCCCACTCTTTCACATGGGTCACAGACCTCCCACTCAGTGTATGAAGTGTATGTTCACACCTTTTTGTGGTTCAAATACCAAATGAGTAGATCTCTGTACCCAACTTTAAGTACTATGCTTACATTTTGGGGGATTAAAATCTAAAAATAGATAGGGGATTACAATTTAATCTTCACAATCATGGAAGAGCTAAATACCTTCATTGTTACAATCAGGGGAGAGCCAAATCCAATCTTCACAGTTGACACTGAATCATTATCAGTTGTTCTTTGAATACAGCCATCTTAGCCAGTTCTGATCAGGAACAAAGACTCCTCCTTCCTATTGGATCTTAAAAAAAATAATAGGGGAAAAAGTACTTATATGTGTCCACCCATTTAGATGTTATATTGAGTGGCCACAATGGAGGGAGAAAAACAGCACATAAGAAATCCAGAATTTCATTAGAAATTAAATCTGCTACCAGAACCCATAGTAGAATATACTACCACTAAAATCTAGAAACAAATGCATCCAACTTGGACAACAAGGTCGAAGTCCTCATGCAAATAAAAATTGATTGTGTAGATTTCTCTAAAATTTAATGAAATGGAACCCGTAATTCTGGATAGGTTTAACTTAGTCCCATGATAGTGAACATTAGGACACATTTGTCAGCACTGACATGTATAGCCATTTCCAATGACACACAGGCTCTGTGCACCTTGAGCCCAGAAGCCACTGCATATCCGCAGCCATGGCTGTGGCCATGCACTGGTCTGGCCTGGGGAGAGGGGGAGAGGGCTGATCCATGCATCACAGGGGCGGGGTGAGCAGAGTGTGGGGTGTGCCAGGCAGCTGGGGCTGAGTTCCTGTGTGGCAGGGAGAAGAAACTCCTGCAGGCAATGAATATCAAAACTAACAAAAGAAACATATTGACAGATAAAATTAGTAATGCTTTTTGGGGCTTGAAATACAAAATATCAACCTTCAACTGAAGATTTAGACAATGAAATTCAGCAACAAAAAAGTTGCTAATAGGCAGGTTAGTTAAGGAATTCCCCCTCCCCCTCACTTATCTTAGTTCATTGTAACCCAAACAGTTACATATCAAGATCAACAAAAGAAACCAACTGACAGATAAACAAAGAAGTCATTAAACAGGTAAATTAAGTAATTAGTTTTTGGTTTATTAAATACAGTTATCTATTACAATTATACATTGATTTAAACTATAAATACCATGAAATTATGTGTTGTTGTTTTTTTTAATCTCAAAGTGAAGTATTGCCCGAGTTATGCTAGGTTTTTTGTCGAATTTTGACACATCGAGCTCAAAAAGTTGCTCATCACTGCCTTAAACAAGTAAAGCAAGATAGGTAAATGGGGTTGGGTTGAAGCAACATTGTGTTAAGAAGTTACATTCAATTAATGAACTGTAGGAATTGGAACGACCTCCAGGAATTGCTGAAGAGTGAAAGGAGCAGAACCAGGAGAACACTGTATACAGAGACAGATACACTGTGGCACAATTGAATGTAATGGACTTCTCTACTAGCAGCAATGCAGTGATCCAGGACAATTTGGGACTCATGAGAAAGAAAACTATCCACATCCAGAGAAAGAACTGTGGAAGCAGAAACACAGAAGGAAGACATTTCCTTTATCACATGGCTCAATGGGGATATGATTGGGGATGTAGACTCTAAATAATCACTCTACTGTAAATATTAATAATATGGAAATAGGTCTTAATCAATGATAAATGTAAACCTAATTGAATTGTGCATTGACTATGGGAGAGAGGAGGGAGGAGGGGAGGGAAAGAACATGATTCATGTAACCATGGAAAAATATTCTAAATTAATTAATTTAGTAAAAATAAATAAATTTTAAAATATGATAATGAGTTTGTGGCTTAAACACAAACCTCTGTCTTAAAGGCAGAATTGGAAATTAAAGTGAAATATTAATTAAAGATTAATCAAAGGCACTACAAAATGTTACATTCAAGTGAGGAAATGGGAGAACCACAGAGTGAAGCCCAGTGGGGATCATTTCTGTGAAGGTCAATGGAAGCAGGAATAGAAGTGGCTTTGTCATCAGAGGATGCTATAGAATAAAAGGAAAGAAAGAAGAAAATTAAATATGGTTCAGGAAATTAATCACCAAGGTATGATAGAGGAGTTATGATGAGATATTTCCATTATATTCTTATCTACTGGAGTTTGCTCTCTCTTCTCCTCCTATTCTCCCTCTCCTTTTCTCTTCCCCTGCCCTAGCCCCCTCCTTCTTTCTTTATCCTCTTTCTGTTTCTCTATCTCTCTGTCTCAGACTGTCTATCTCCTTCTCTCCTTCTCTCTTTCTTTATCTCTCCCTCTCCTTCTCCCTGCTCTCTCTCTCTCCCCCTCTCCCTAACCCCTTGCTCCTGCTCTCTCTCTCTCTCTCTCTCTCTCTCTCTCTCTCTCTCTCTCTCTCTCTCTCTCTCTCTCTCTATCTCTCTCTCTCCCCCAAATAAGAGAAGTTAACTATTCATTTGCTCCCCTTAATTGCAATTCTTCATCCTTCACAAGGTGAATGAGATAAAAAGGAAGAAATTCTCTATTGGGTTTGATTCTTACCAAAGAGGAAAGATGGTTCTTGGGGTAGAAATACTGTCAAACTTAAAGGGAGATAGAATAACTGATTCTTCTATATGAGATTTAATGAAAAAATAGGAAAGACAGACATAGTCTGATATGCTCCCTACGTTTTGGGAAAGCAAATTTCAAAAGATCTAGAGGAAGAATGGGTAGGAATTCAATGACAAATTCTACCAGAAAAGTCAGCTGAAGAAGGATGCAAAGTCTTTAAGAATGCTGAAGACACAATAGAAAGCAATTTCAATAAAGAGGGGGAAAGGGATTGACTAAAAAAAAACGATATGAGTGAATAGGGACATCATTCACCCACTCAAGTTTATTGATTTTTTCCAATAATAGTTTTCCCAATTACATATAAAATAATTTTAAAGTTGGTTTTCTAAAATTGTGAGTTGCAAATTCTCTCCCTGCCTCCTTCCTCTTCCCCTCCCTGAAACAGTATGTTATACATATGCAGCCATGCAAAATGTTTCCATATTAGTCATAATGACCCATTTAGATTAAAAAGTAAAATCATTGGCACATTTTGTATTTCTATATATTTCCCAGTATATTCATCTACCTTCCCTTCCCCCTCCCTCTCTTTTAACCAAAAAATAAGAGAGAAAAACAGTTAAGCAAAACTACCCAAGATCTGGATGAAGTTGGATATTCTTTGCCACATTCCATACCCATGGTGCTCTCCATTACCCAAGAAGTGGAAGGAAGTGTCTGCTTATATCTTTTCTTCTTTGGGGCCAAGATTGGTCATTGTAATTTCACAGCATTCAGTTTCCACTGTTTTGTCATTATTCTTTTCATTTACATTTTGTCATATACATTGTTTTCCCAGTTTTGCTGACTTCACTCTGTACCATTTCTTATATTTTCCCATGCTTCCCTCTATTCATCATATTTGTCATTTCTTTATAGCACCATAACCATTTTGGAGTGAGTATTGGAAGTTTTTTACAGATTTTGAAAGCATGGAGAAATAAAAGAAGATAGAAAAGAGAGCATAATAAGGTGCCATAAAAATAGTACCTGGAATGTCAAAGCTCAGAAGGAGTTGAAACCACCAAAAGAAACTATGATTAATCAATAAATCAATGAATCAACATTTGTTAAGTATGTATTATATGCTAAGCACTAAAAATACAAAAATAGTTAAAAGATAGTCCCTGCCTTCAAGGAGCTTGCAATATAATGGGGGAAACAACATGCAAACAAATATATACAAAACAAGTTATAGTAATAGTAATAGTCTCTCGGTAACAGAGGATGACGATTGTCTTTGTGCGTTTTCATCTATGATAGATGAGTGTGCACAAAGACACTTGTGCGTGAAGGAGATTTAAGTGGAAAAGTTGATGCACAGAGACAGTCCCACTCTCTCGGCGTTGGAAGCCTGGGTCCAGTGGTACGAAAAGTCATTATACCTGGAGACTTCCTCAGCTGCATTGGATGGCCGTGTTGTCCTTTGTGCTCCAACACGCCCTAAGCACTCCACAGTGCTTTGCTGCATCGACCTCTCAGTCGTTGAACCTTCTTATTGGTTTCTTCCATCTGTTCTGCCGAAGCAGTCTTCACATGCTGGGTGAGCAAAGCCCTGGTTCACCAGGGGTCAATGACCTGATGGCTACCCTCACAAGGTTTAGCCGGCCTGTCGAAGCCGTTGCCTGGGGTGTGGCCACTGCCACATGCTAGCAGCTACTAGGAGCCACAAGTGAGAACTGGGTGTCAGGTGGGGGTCAGAAGCTGGAGAGTTGCCCTAAGATGGCATGACAAGCCCTCCATACCAGAGATACTACCCCTCCCTGAGCAGTTATAGACAGATTAAATAGGAAGTGCCTAAGAGAGGAAAGGTACTAGAATTAAAAGACGTTGGGAAAGGCTTCCTGTTGAAGATAAGATTTTAGTTGGAACTTGAAGAAATTCATTAGGCAAAGATGAGAAATGAGAATGTTCCAGGGGTGGAAGATAGTCAATGAAAATGCACAGAATCAAGAAATGGAATACCCTATTATTTATAATAGAAAGGAGAACAGAGTTCTCTGGGTTTATATACATCTATGTGTATGTGTATGAAGTAAAGATGCTGTTAGATATGTGTTTATTCCCCAAGGGAAAAGCTAGGAACAACAGAGAAAGAATTTACAAAGTTTAGTCTTGGTATTCAGAAAGAATTTCTAATGATTGGAGCTACCCTAATATAGAAGAAGTTGCCTCAAAAAATTGTGTACTCCCTTTTACTGGAGTACTTCATTCAAAATCTAGATGACCTCTTTTCAGATATGTTGGAGCCAGGATATTTTTTTCAGGTATTGGTTGGATTAGGTGTCTCTTCTAGAAATCCTTTACAAATTTGAAATTCTGTGATTCTCGGGTTCAATTCTATAAGGAAAAAAATTGTGCACACACAACAAATTTTTAAGTTTAATCTAAATTATTAAAATTTTCTCCATCACTTTAAAAAAATCTACACCACAAAAAGAATAATTACTCAAACCCTGATCTGTAGTATTTGACAATTTTGGAGGTATAAATGCTTACATTGATAATTTAACAGATAACTTTAAAGCCAATTTGTGGCAGCTCTAACATGTTCCTGGTTGGGTGGATCCTCTTGGATAGTTGTAAAGGAATCATACAATATGAGAAAACATAGGTGGAATATGAGTTTCATTAGAGGCAGCTGGTTTTTCAGTGGAGGAAGCATTGGTCCTGGAGCCAAGAAGAACTGAACTCAAATCATGCATCAGACACCTCCTATGTGACTTTAGGCAAGTCACTTAACCTTTGCTTGCCTCAGATTCCTCAGCTATAATGAGAATAATAATAACACCTATCAAATAGGATATTTATTTTAAAAGTGTTTAATGCAGTGTCTGGCACTATACAAGTGCTTATTCCCTCCCTTATTAGGCTAGAAACACTTCTCAGGCCCATTACTGGGATTAAATATTGGGATTAAAGAGTCTTCACAGAGGAATTAGGTAAACCAGTCTATGTTATAAAAAAGTAGACCTTTTTATTTGACATGTTAAAGGATAGTTCAAAAGGGAAGGTGCAATGGCTTACCTGGAGACACTCAATGGAGTGGGGAGGTTGGAGGGAAAGGGAATTGGAGAAAACAAAAGGAAAGATAGCTCAGTGAATCCCTCACATTTGGACATTTTGAAATGGATTTCATATAGCCATTTCACTCTTAACGTGTACAAAATATTCATTATTGCCCACTCCCAAAGATGACCTCACTTACAATAAAACAATGGCTAGCACTTATATGCACTTTAATATCTGCAAAGTGCTTTACACATGTTAACTCATTTGATCCTCAGAATAATCTTATGAATTGGAATGCAATTATTTTCTAGCATAATATTGAACAGTAGTGATGATAACAGGCACCCTTGTTTCATTCCTGAGCTTATTGCGAAGGCTTCTAGCTTATCCTCATTACAGGTAATGCTTGCTGATGGTTTTAGAAAGATGTTAACATTTGGAAGAATTTTCCATTGTTCTCTAGTTTGTTTGTTTTTTTAATAGGAATGAGCATTGTGTTTTTCAAAAGTTTATCTGCATTCATTGAAATAGATGGTTTCTGTTGGTTTTGTAATTGATATGATCAATTATGCTGATAGTTTCCCTAATATTGAACCATCCCTGCATTTCTAATATAAAACTCATGTCGCCATAGTGTATAATTCTTGTGATATATTGCTGTATTCTCCTTGCTATTTTGTTTAAAATGTTTGCATCGATATTCATTAGGAATATTGGTTTATAGTTTTTGTTCTCTTTTCTCTTCCTGATTTAGTTATCAATACCATATTTGTGTCATAAAAATAATTTGGTAGAGTTCCTTCCTCAACTATTTTTCTAAATAGTTTAGATAGTATTGGAATTAATTATCCATTAAATGTTCAGTACAATTAACTTGTGAGTCCACTTGGCCCTGGGGCTTTCTTTTAGGGAAGTCAGTGTTGGCTTTTTCAATTTCTTTTTCTGAGATGAGAAGGTATAATTATTATCCCAATTTTATAGCCGAAGAAACTTGGGCATGGGTTCAAATTACTCTATATCTGCCAAAGGCACTATCATTTTTCCATTTACCCAGATAAATGTTGGTGCCATTCTAACTCTGACTCACTGCACATATTTAATCTGTTACCAAGTCTAGTTTCTATAGCATTTCTTGTATATGTTCCTCCTTTCTCCATTCATTAGGGATTTTAAGAGATAGAGATAAAAAAGGAATGCATTGTAGGCATGGGGGATAGCTAGTACAAAGATGGGGCATGAACTGTGTCCCATGTGAGGACCAGAAAGAAGATCAGGTTTTAATGGACCAAGGAGCACACAAAGGAAATAATATATAATTAGTTTGGTAAAGAGGCTTAAAATGCTAGCTATCTCACCCAGCTTTTCAAATTTCATCAAATTTGCTGAGGATGCCCTAAGTGGTTTTTATCAAAATCATGGATTTTAAAAAAAGTGAAGCGACACAGAGAAGCCCTGATTTCTTGAGCCTTATAGGGGATCTGCCAAACTAACATTGAACCATTAATGGCCACTTTATAAAGCTGGTCAGTCAATGAGCTCTGAATTCGTCTAATTGGATTATTGGCTAATCTCTGTCTCTTCATCTTTTCCACCATGATAGCAGGAGATACCATATTGAGTAAATTATTAAATTCTAGGGAAATGGTTATCTGTAGCACTGATATCCTTATTTAATTGTCCTTTCTAAGAAATGGAAAGGTTATAACCTTTATATGGATGTGTAATATGGTATGTTCATGCCAGTATAATACACACACAGGTTTGTGTTTACACACCTTTTGCACTTGGAAAGGACTGAATAGTAAATCTGGTCTCATTCACACAACTGTGCCTACTTCTTTAATCTTTACATGTAGAGGACCATCCATTTCACAAGATATGCACACATGAAGACAGATACACACTGACATACACACATGCAGGACATATGCCTTGGGGAGGGCAGAAAAATTGATGACAATATTGCTTATAGCCAGTTCCTTATAAATAACATAGAGCAGTGAATGCCTATAATTGTGAAATACACCCGGCTATTTATTGCCCAGAAGAGGATAATTACATCTAGTCAGAAAGACAGAGGGACTACAAAGGTTACTTTAATTAATGGGGAGGAAAGTAGAATTTATTAGGGAAGCTCAGGGCACACAATATTTTGCATCTCCATCTTCATGTGGCAGAAGCAATTCCTAGCTCAGGGAGGCTATATGAGCTGTCATCTTGCAGAGATTGTCCCTATTCCCACACAGAATCAAATTGTCAATCAATCAACAGGAACATGTTAAGGGGAGAGAGAAAGAAAATTTGAATTGTAAAATGTCAGAAAAAATTGTAAAAAAATATTTCTACATGTAAATGAAAAAATAAAATTGAATCAAAAACCAAAATATATTAAGCACCTACTATGTGCCAAATATCTCTCATATTCCTTCTAGATTTAGTTCTTGAGACTTCTCCATTTTTCTCTTTGTCTCTGTCTTTCCCCCCTCCACTTTTCTACCTCTACACCAAGGATTAGTAAGAGGAAGGAACTCTACCAAATTCCTTGATATTGTTGTCATATAGACCCTTTCTCAGAATCATATTTTTAAATGAATAATATCAAAGACATAGAATTATGGAGAAGACCATACAATTGACAATAACTAAAATATTAAAAAAGTTAATGAATTCCAGATTAAGAACTCCTGTACCCCAAACCTGCTACTAAGGTTATAGAGATCTACTTCTGGGAACTTAGATAGTTTCAGTCTACAATATATTTTGACTTAGAAAAAGTGAGTAGATCCAGACCCAACTTAGACTGAGCAAAAAGAGATATAATGTCTAGAACAAAGAGAATAAAGAGTCCTATTGTGTTCTGCCCCAGTCAAATCATATCTGGAATCTTGGGTAAGAGGCAATATAATATGTTAGAGTTCCTATTCTTTCTCGAGTACTGGGGACTCGCTTCTCAGAACTGACATCCTATATGATCTTGGTCAAATCACTTTACTCTGGACCTCACCTATAAAATGAGGGGTTGGGCTTGATGGCTTCTAATGTCACTTCTACTTTTAGATCCTGTGATCCCCATCTTGGGTTGGGTTCTGAACAGCACATTTTAGAAAGAACACTGCTAACTTAGTATTTACTGTTATGCTACCAAGAATGGTAGGGATCTTAAGAATCAGCTAAAAGAACTGGGAATATTTAGACATCAATGGGAAGATTTAGCAGGACTATCACAATACTCTCTGGTACCAGAAAGGTCTGTCATTTGGGAGAATGCTTAGAGATGAGCCTAGAGGGAAGGAGAAGTAATGGGAATAAGCTTCCGAGAGGCAAATTTTGCCTTCTATGTAAAGGAAAACTTCTAAAGTTCCACAATTCTGTGGTCTAATATAATAGATGAGTTCCTAGTCCAGACAAATTAGAATATAAAGTTGCTCCACTGTCCCAAACCATTAAATTAGAAATATGAATTTAGAAAAGTATAATATTGTTCATCCTTCATTTTGAACAGGATCATTGACATCCCAGGATGATGTTTTGACTTGTGTGTGCATTGGATTTAAATGAGGCAAAGTAGCGTAAAGTCATCAGCTTCACTCTCTCTTCCAGATTCATTGAAGTACAGTGACAAACCAAAATTTGGGACAACTGGTAATGATGTGGGATGTAGTGGATGACTTGGACATCTCTAATGTCTGACCAAGCTCTAAGTGTTCCACAGTGCCATCTCTGTGGTGATTAGAACAAGTTCTTATCCACCCATTCCACCAGGGAAAGAGCTTGGGGGTAGACATCCTCTGAAGCTTAGCCTAACTTAAGAGATGATTTTACTGGGATTTGACCACTGTATATCTTATAGCAACTTGAAACCAGAAAGAGTTGGAAGAAAGAAGGGAGAGGGAGGAACCTCATAGGTCATTGATTAAAAAATGCAAACAAACCTCAAGACTAAAGCTCTAATCTTCCTGAGAGGAAGAAAATCACATTTGTTGTTCAGTCATGTCATGACTCTTTGTGACTCAATTTGGAGTTTTCTTAGCAAAGATACTAGAGTAGTTTTCTATTTCCTTTTTTCACTTCATTTGATAGATGAGGAAACTGATGCAAACAAGGTTAAGTGGCTTGCCCAGGGTCACACAGTTACTAAGTGTCCAAAGCTATATTTGAACTCAGGAAAATGAGTCTTCCTGCCTTGAAGTCTAGCATTCTGTCCACACACCAGCTGTTAGGAAAAGATTTTTCTTTTCATATGGTCTAAAATTGCCTCTCTACAACATTAATTCCTTGCTTCTTGTTCTGCCTTCTAAGGCCAAGCAGATGAAGTCAAATCCCTCTTCTTTATGACAGGTTGTCAAATATTTGGAGACTATCTCCCTACAAGCTTCTCCAGACTAAATATTTTCATTTTCTTCATTTTATTCTCAAGTGGCATGAACTCAAGGAACTTTAGCATCCTTGTTACTCTTTTCTGAACACTCCACAGCTTACCCATGGCAGAACCTGTACTTAAATTATATAGTCTTTAGAGTCAACTGCTAACGAGGAAAGTGAACTTTATTGGTTAAGCCCTGCTTTCAAATACTGAAAAACAAAGAAATGGGGGCAAACATTTCACCAAAAAGTTGGATGTTGTTAGATTAAAAATTTTTATTTAAAAATGAGTCAATAAAAAAGAGGAAGAATCTTTTTTGTACAAAAATATTTGTAGCAGCTCTTTTTTGTGATAGCAGAGAATTAGAAACTGAAGAGGTGAGCAAGTTGTGGTTCATGATTGTAATGGAATATTACTGTGCTACAAGAAATGATGAGAAACATGACTAAAGAAAAATCTGGAAAGACCTACATGAACTAATGCAAAGTGAAATGAGCAGAACCAGAGTAACAACAATATCACAAGATGAACATTAGGAATGACAGCTATTCTTGGCAATGCAGTGATCCAAGAAAATCTTCAAGGATTCATGATGAAAAATGTTATCTTCTTCCAAATAAAGAACTGATATGAGTCTGGATGAAGACTGAGACATACTATATTTTACTTTATTCTTTCTCCACTTTTCATTGGTTTGTTCTAGTTCTCTCTCACAAAATGACTAATATGGAAATATATTTTACACTATTGTACATGTAATATCTATATCTAATTGATTATCATCTCAGAAAGGGGAAAGGGAGGGAAAAATGAGGTGGGGGATAAGAATTTGGCTCAAACTTTTTAAAAATGAAGGAAAACATTTTTATGTAATTAAGGAAAAAATAAAATTAAAAAATGAATCAAATAATGTATTTCATAGAATCACAGAAGTTAGGAGTTAGAAGGGAGCTCAGTGACCATGTAGTCTGAAGCCTAACTGCAAAGAATCCTCAGGGTAACATACCTAATAAGTAGGCATCCAGCTTCTGCTTAAAGACCTCTAAGGAGGAGGAACTTGCCACTTGTTGAAACAGCTCATTTCCCTTTTGGACAGTTCAGATTATTAGAAGATTTCCTGGTGCGAAATCTATTATGGTCCCTTTGCTCCTGGATCTGTCATCTGGGTGTAAGCTAAGCAATTATTATCCTTCTTCTCTATAATAGCCTCAGAAGAGTTATCTTACTCACTTTCAGTTTTCTTCAGGATGAACATCTCCCCTTCTTTAAATCTGCCCTCAAAGAGCTTATAGTGTACTGCAAGAATAAGACACATAAAACAATTATATATATATATATATATATATATATATATATATATAAACTGGCTAGTTTTGGCAAGGTTGAATGGAAAAGGCAATTTAAGCAGATGAAAGTAAAGTGGGAGTTTAGAGGAGTGACAACTCCACCTGGACCTTGAGAGATAGCTAGGTATTAGATAGGTGGAGGTGAGAAAGAACACCATTCTTGGGGAATAGGCGATGGGGGTAGTTCATTTACCATCGCTGAAAACAAATCTATAAATGGAAATGCTGATTTTGCCTTGATCAAGCAGAACAAACTATGCTAGGGTGAACTGTTTTAAAGGGGGCATCAATTCAACAAGGTAGAGGCAGGAACTGGCCCATGAGGATAGGAAGCAGGGAAAAGATTCCAGTGGACAACTTGAATCCTGATTTTCCTTCCTAGCAATTGGATAACCCAGAATCACAGTTTTTAAAGTACTGGGCTTAAAGTCAGGAAGATCCAAACCCATCTTGATTCAGATACTTAATTATGATAGTTAATATTTATATAGGATATTAAAGTATACACTGTGATTTACACATAATCTCATTTGATCCTTACAACAAACTTGTGAAAGAAGTACTATTTTATACTCCCTTTATAGATGGATAAACTGAGATCAGAGAGGTTAAATGACTTACCTAAGGTCACCTACCACCAAGACCTCTGATTCCAGAGGTAATCAAATCAGAACATCAAACAGCTAGAAAGTGACTAAGGTGGAATTTGAATTCAGGACTTCCTGACTCCAAGTTCAGCACTTTATCCAATGTGATACCTAGCTGCTTCACTTCCTAGCATTCATACCTATCTTTATTCTCTTGATCTGTAAGATGGGGGATAGGCTGGGGTTTTAATTGCCTTACATTTCACCCCTATGATAATTTATTGTTTGTATTTAATCAGTTTTTTCTCATCACTCCTTTGCTGAAAAAGAACAAACAGAAAGGCTTGTCTCACCTGATGGCCCTTAAGGTCCCTTCGAGTTCTAATTCTACTTTAGAATGGTCTATAAAGCAGAGTATCTTCTAAATTTAGCACACTGGAACAGAGATCTGGGTACCCTAAGTTTTTATGTCTTTACCTGATTGAGAATGAGTACATTTGCTTTATTTTCTGCTAAGATCTGATAAAACACTTGGCTTCCAAATGCCCAGTATCTACAATTTACCTTGTAAATCTCCAGAGAAATCCATGAGAAAATAGCACTTGTTTCTTATATCTCAATAGTTGGCATCAACAGTTATACATTTCTGCAAAGATTTTAATGAATTAACCTTTTTTTTTTGCAGACTTGTGAAGTCTGTATAGACTTCTCTGAATGATCTTTTTTAATAGTTGAAGGAAATTCTAGATTTCACTTAGAAATTACTTAAACTGATGTGTATTTTTTCCATTCAAATTCAGAGTCACCTGATCATTGTGTTCCTTTTTAGATTGGAGGTTCTGGGGTTCTATATAGCTGGGGTTTTAATCCCCTTACATTTCACCCCTACAATAACTTATTGATTGTATTCAATCAATTTTCCCCATCACTCCTTTGCTGAAAAAGAACAAACAGAAAGCCTTGTCTCACTTGAAGACCCAGAGAAAGGAAACCTAACTTTGCTACCAGGTACAATTGATCTGGCCCATTCTTTTTTCTGTTTATAGACTGCTTAGTTAGTTAGTTAGTTAGTTAGTTAACTAGGAGTTAGTTAGTTAGTCTATCTCTATGCACCATATATTCTATGGGAGCAAAAATATTAAGCAAATTGATGATTGGCATCAGTGGAAGAGATTTCCAAAAATCAGTGAAACTCTAGATCAAATTCAAAATCTTCATGTTGTTATTAATGTTGTTGACACTCTCCAACTACATTTCACTGGCTTCTCATTTCCTGAAATCAGGGATCTACTCTGGGTGTGATCCCAATGTTTCTTAGAAGATCAGAAGTTGAGTGCCATGACACTCAGAAAGTGAAAAACAGAATCTGAGGTCTAGTATCTCCTGATTTAAGGGTCAATACTCATTCCACCAAACTCCTGCTGCCTCCCTAGATGGTCTTATCAGCATGCAGAGAAAGAAATGTGCTTGCAACATTCATTTCCCCAGCTAGCTTTGTTTCCACCCTTCTTGCTATCATTAACATTTCTCTGCTAAATGAAAATGGAGAAAGCCAACAACCTTATTTTGATCTGGAATTTTTATGAAAATATTTCTGATATTTTATTGTTACTTCTAATTAATGTGGCACCTTTGGCTTTAAATACATGTTTTTTGTGTCTTAAAAATCTATCTGTCTTTTTCATAAATACATGCTAGATGATCTCAAAGTCCTCAATTAATTAATCATAAGAACGGTAAAAGTTTAATAGCTTATCAAGGCATTTGTCAAATAGTAGGCCAATAGAGATGGAAGGAAGCCTAATTCTGAATCCTGACAGTTTCATTAGCTAGACAGCTTTAGAGAAGATTCCCTCTACTTGTCTTCATTTCAGCAAAATGGGAAGAATGATTGTTTGAACTGTGATCTCAGAGGCTGGTGAGAAGGCTTGAGTTGTGGCCCTGATATTTAGGTCCTTTGTTGCTTCAGGTTTCTGGGATTCTATTTTTCCGCCCCTGCAAAATAAGGAATTTGTACTAGATAGTCAGAAGTACCTTCTAGCTCTCAATTCTACAAACCTGAATTAAATATTGGATGAGAACCTGCTGGTAAATCATAAAGGACTATAAAGGATTCTTTCTATAATGAGCTATTTCATTCCTCTGATAAAGTGTATTAAGGATACTAGATAACTTGGGGAGGTTTTGCTAGATTCTACTACATATTATTGCTATTTAAATCGATCTATAATTTCACGGATATGACAAAATTGTTTGGCAACTAAGTCTTAATTCTCACCTGCTTGGAGCGCTAAGAAATTAAATGACTTGAGTAGGGCTCAAAGGCTAGTTGATTTTAGAGGCAGAACTTGGGCCCAGATGTCCTGACTATGAGGCAAAATCTATTTCACAGTGCCCCAATTTTATGCTTACATTATTTTTATATACTTTAATTGATTCATGTGACTGGGTTATCTCTTTCTAGTTTGGAGATTAAGATGGTCTTGACCTTGAGAATTAGTCAACATACCATCTCTTTTTCACCCATAGCTAATGGTGGAATAATTTACTCATTGATGGTTTAGTAATATTCATCCAGGACTCTTCTTAATACATATTGCTGTGAAATCTGGCAGTTCCTTCTCTCCTTCCCACTCACCTTACCCAATCCCTCCTCTTAGTATAGCCAAAAAGAAAGGAGCTTCTTTGTTGTACAATTCTTCATCAATTTACCAATGTATAATTTTTGTAAAATCCAACACTTAAAGCTTTTTGAGATAAAAATCTCAGGAAAAGAAGCTTGCTAATTCCTCAAATCATTAAAGTGAACTGTTTGAAGAAAGTGTCATAAAGAAACCTACACTGCATCAGAAGAGTGAACTTTGGGATGTAAGTGATTAAACTGAAGGGGGTTGAACATATCGTTTATTCCGAATGTAAATTCTTATGCCAAAAGGGATTGTCACCTAATTGGATTTTTGTCAATGTGCGTAGCAAATATTGGTTTTGCTCTCTCTCTTCTCTTTCCCTCTTATCTCCAACTATTATAGTTTCCTCTTATAAAGTGCAATATTTTATTCACCTTTAGCTTAGAAGATCTTTAGAGGTATAAACTAGTTGTATTAAGTGATTCACTGGGAAGACTAGTCTTCCAAAGAATCATAGGGAGAATTGTGAAGATAGGATTAACTCTCCCCTTGTTTATTTTTAGCTAATCAAATGAAGATTTTAAAGTATCCCTACTTGACACTAAGTAAGAGAGTTCTCAAGTCAATTACTAGAGTAAGCTCACACCTCCAAAGGTCCCTGCTCCCTCCCTCTTTGGGAAGTGCTAGGCAAATTGAAAGACTGTGATTGGTTCCTGTAAAGTAGAGGAGCAACAGGAAGTGATCTTAAGAAAAGATCAAGGATTCAATCAATCTCTCTGCATTGGTGAGCCAAATTGGAGGAGACTCTTCCTCTGGGTCCTGCGTTGGCTTGTGGTGGTGAGTGCAGTGATTCCTTCCTTGGTTCTTTTGTGGGACACTCCCTTCAGCGTGAGTTCTGGTGAGATTCTTGGTGGTCTTAGCCTTGTGTGCACTGAAGGTTCTCAGTAGATTCTTCAGCTTCTCCTGGCTCTTTGGATCTCTGCTTCCTAATTAGGACTTTGGATTCTGGCGAGATTCGCTTTTGGATCCACATTTGCTATATGGAGACATTAGGGTTAAACTTAGGGTATTTGTAGCTAGGCAATACTTTATCTACATTTTTTCCATTTTTACTCTTTCCACCTCTTTATAAATAAAGCTGCTAAAAGTCCATATTTTTAAATCTGTGACCACAGTATTACTTTATAAATTTCATATTAGCATAAAAACCTAAATTTAAACTCTTACACCAAGGTTCTCCATATATTGAATGCTTAGAAAATCACTGAGATTTTTTGACTGGTAGTTATTTCTGTAAACCAGTTCACCCTATGAATCCAGATTTTTCGTCATCTATTGACTTCAGCTATTTGTATCAAGAAAACAGGCATTCCTTAGCAAATTGTTTCTTACCTTATTACTGAACATCTTTCTGCCATTTTGGACCACCCATTTACAACCAGTGTGCCCATTCAACAAATATGGAAAATATCATTGCCAGTGGAATAATATATCCTTTTAAGTGGGTGGTCTGTCCTGAATCTTTTCTCCATAATTTATTCTCTTCTTGATGGAAAATACCATTACCATTGCTGATTTCTTCCAGCTGTCTGAATCAAATTAGAATACCAGAAATAATTCCTGGAAAAAAACTACATCATTCAACTCTGTACTTTCCAAGACCCTCTATTTTCATTTTCATCATGGTCATTCTCCACTCTGTTTACATTATAATACCTTTCCCACTCACTTCCTTCATCTTTTGCTTTGAGAGCTATGATCAAATCAACACTACTATTACCTTGTCAAAGGGCATGTTGGTGGACTACTGCTTTATCATTCCCTAGCTAGGAAGTTGGATAGTGTAAGTGGACATAACACTGAAACTAGAGTAGGAGAGACCTGAGTTCAAATATGCCTTCACACACTTACTGTCCATGTAACAATCCAATAATCCAATCCAATAAATATTTATTAAGTGCCTCCTATGTGCCAGGCACTGTGCTAATCTAAGGATATAATTAATTTAAAAAATGACATACCCAAGCCTCAAGAGAGGGAAAAAACCCAAAAGGAGGCAGGAAAATAGTGGGGGAAATACCAAGGAATGCCTAGTATGTAGCATCAGCATGATTGGACTAGTGAGGCTCCTTTCTAACTATCTATGACTGATTCTTCCAGGCATGTAAGGTCAGTGAAACAATCAAAACCAAGAGGGCAGCCTACCCTCTTCCATGAAGTTTGTGATAGAAGAATGATCCAGAGACTCTGAGGGGCTGAGCCTGGAGGACAGGCTGAAGTTTGCATCCACTGCGGGGGATGTTTGGAATCTTGAGGAAGGAGGAGATTCCAGGGGGAAACAGTTGATTTCTCACTCTGGCCTGAGAAAGCCAAGGATGACAGGCTGGTCAGAAGTTATTCTTCTGAGCCATTCAAAATCCCTCATTTATCCTAATCACCATTTCCCCCCAAAGACACCAAAAGTTGTGGCAAAACCTGAGAAGAAGGAGAACAGCATCAGAAGATCTCACACAGCTCCTGGGGCACCCTGAGTCTGGATATTGGCTTGACTGGGCTAAGACCAGGGGTCACCAGACAGACCCTGAGTCTCTTAGAGACCATACAAACAAACCTGGGTCTCTCAACTTTGGGGGGAGGGAGAAAAATATTTTTAGACAGATAGGGACTTCCTTACCCTCTTTCCTATAAACTCCAACCTGCACACATCTTGTTTATCTTACCCCTAACCACCATTTATTTTATTTTATTTTATTTTAAATTGCTATTTTAAATTGACTTCCTTATCATATTAAAGGGGAAGAGAGCAGATTTCTCTCTCTTTCCCCAAGGGAAAAGGTTTACCCATCAATCCGTTATTAAAGGGGAGTAAAGACAGAGTTAGTGGAGAGACATATTTGAAGAAGACTGAAGGAGGAATCCATCTCAGCCTCCTTCTACTTTCTGGGATCATCTACTCTTTCTCCATTATACCCAAACCAACCCTCTAATACAATTTGGCACCCCAATGAAAAATCCATCATTTTCAACTGACAATTGGAACTCAAAGGGGAAGATAGCAGTCTTAAGGAACAGGACAAGAATACCCAAGATATAGGATCAGACATTTTGATTCCTATAAAGAAAA
This sequence comes from Monodelphis domestica, assembly GCF_027887165.1. Taxonomy (NCBI): domain Eukaryota; kingdom Metazoa; phylum Chordata; class Mammalia; order Didelphimorphia; family Didelphidae; genus Monodelphis; species Monodelphis domestica. The sequence continues at coordinate 56,846,865 of NC_077229.1, forward strand.
AACCCAGAAGTCTGACAGCAGACATTTTCAACTGTCACAAAGCCCCTGGGTAGAGTAGCCATTGTCAAGAAACATCTATAAAGAAATAAACACTTAGTATCTGACATATTGATAACTAAGTGAAGCAAGACGAGTAGAAACAACAGAAGAGATTACATGGAAAAGATGTTGCAGTTGTTATTCTGGGCAACTTTAATGGGGGTTTTGATGGTGTATTGAGCATATTGTGTAATATATAACACAATATCAGGAATAATTGACAATACTATAGGTACTGTGGTAAACATAATAACTTGGACTCAGATACCTTTGGATACATCCTTTCTCTAAATTACATCAAGGTTGGAGCTAGTATCATCATGAAGAAGAAAGCTGTTAAAACAATGGTCCTTGACAATAGATTGGAGGCATTATTTGAATAGATACCCATTCTAACTGAAATTTGTCAGTATATGATTAAAAAAACAAGAAAACATGGGAAAGGGGAAGGGATCTGATGTGGTGACTGCGGATTTGACAGGACAGACTAACAAGGACTCGGGGGATACTAACACAAATACAGAAACAACATTAGGCACAGTAGGAGTGAATACCATGACAGGCGCAAATGAAATTCAGGGCAATAATACATACGATAGCACCTCGGGAGCACACAAGATCATGCCTCTTTGAGATGTTACATGTACACATTCTCCTACCCTATTACTCAACCTGTTTGAAAGGAAATTACAGTGAATCTGCTAAAAGAATTTTAAACCACTATTTGGAACACTATTACCCATTTGTAGTAAATGAGAGATTTATTCAAGGGCTAGATAAAGAAGGCAGTCTGTAAAGCTCTCCATATTCAACAGTACTTCTATTGTCCTTAGAATTCTCCATCCACAGAGGCAATGGAAAGACACAATGGCATTCTGAAAAATCACTGGTCTAAGATGTGTGCCAAAATCCATCTGAAAGGGCCAGATGCATTCATTCTCATTAGTTGAACCATGAAATACACCCTCAAGTAGAAAAAATTGGCTTCAGCACACTTGAGATACTTCAGGGAAGTCACAGGCGAATTCCCACAATCTCGCTGTTAGGCCCTTGGTTTTCAAATCTTGGTGTTTTTGTGTTGAATTATTGCCAGATATGAAGTATGTTAAGACCTTCTTCCAATCCCTTTTTGGAGACGGATTGAGCATTTTGTAAAGGGATATTAAAGAATTTCTCTTTAAAAAACAAACAAACAAATAAACTTGTTGCAATCTTTTTAAATGGAGGACAGATAGCTAGGAAAATATAGATACAAATATATGGAGGAAGTAGACTTTCTATATAGATATACCTCTATCTTTCTATTATTGCTAGCTATCTATATGTCTGCTTATGTTTTTGTCTTTATCTATCTATCTATCTATCTATCTATCTATCTATCTATCTATCTGTCTGTCTGTCTGTCTGTCGGTCTGTCTCTATCTATCTAGAAATCATACGCTCCCCATATATCTTCCTTTCCTTCATTAGAATGTTAACTCATTGTGAGCAGGGCATTTTTTTTCATTGGCAACTCAAATCTTTGCTATAGGATCCAGCAGAGTTGGTAACAAATAAAAGGTTGTTGGATTTGGATCACCTGGTCAAAGAGTTTTTCAAAGAAGTTTAGGAGGGTATTATGGGGTACCATTGCCTCCAGAGGCAATTTATTCCACTTTGGGTAACTCTTAGTGTTCTAGTGTTTTTCTTCTTAACTTTTCAATGCCCCTTCTACCTCTAGTTTCACTTGAATGAATGAATGAATGAAAACTGGGAGGTTCTTCCCCTAAGATATTCTCCTTTTCCCTATTCTGTCCACAAGGTTGGAAAGATAAGGCCAAGTACAGTGCTTCTCCCAAGTGTCTCACTGCCATTCCCATGACCTGCATTCATTATAAGATGGAGCAGTGGCAGAACTTCCCTCCATGTTTAATACTCTCAAGTACTGCTTTTGGGTTGTGCCCTCTATCCTTGTGTAGATTTACAAGGTCTCCCGAGCTGCAAGGAATATCAGGGCCAAATCTAATCCAACCTCATACATCAATTGAACTTCCCCACTACACTATTCCTCAGAGATGGGCACCCAGACTCTGTTTAGACCACTTCCACTGACAGAAAGTCTATTACTTAGCAAGGCAGGCATTTCATTACTAGGCAGGACCAAGTGCTAGAGAACTCTTCCCTAGGGTGAAACAAGATCAATCTTCCTCATTTGAAAGATAGGGGGACTTCCGGTTAAGATGGCGGCTTAGAGAAAGCTCAAGTTCAGATCTCCGGAAAACCCTTCCCGACCGATCTCAAACTATAAGCTCCTAAGGCGCCGAAATTCAAAACGATCAACAGCACAGACCCTGGGAAGCCTCCTCCTGGACCTGGACCCGGTTCAAAAGGTACGGCTCCCCTCAAAAGCCAGAACCCGAGATCACTCGGACCGCAGGGGTAGGAGCGCAGAGTCCAAGGCTCCCGGAAGCCGCAGCACTGCCGGCTGGGCTCAGAGAGCAGAACCCTCAGGGCCTTCTAGAGTCCCAGTGAAAGTTACTGCCTGGGGCTCCCGCTACAGAGAGCTGGTCGAAACAACAGCAACCCTCAGGGCGGGCAAGACAGCCTCACGGGCTGGATCCTGCTATCCAAGTCTCAGTGAAAGTCCTTGCCCGGAGCTTGGGAAAGCTGCAGCCCATCCCCCCGCAGGCCAACGAAACAGCCTCACGGCCAGCGATTCTGAAGGCAACTTCCTGAAAGCAACGTGGTCCGACCCTTCCACTCCAGTTCCAGTGAGGCATATTCAGTTTAACCCAGGGAAAGTCATAGAACCATCTGCCCAGGACTAAAGCCTCTGAACACCAGACAGAGACAAGAAAAGCCAATCCTCCACATTCAGAGATGGAAAACTCCACAGAAGCACAGAAGCCCCAAAATACCAAGAAAAATAAGAAGAAAGGGGCGACTTTGGACACATTCTATGGAGCCAAAATACAAAATACAGAGCAGATAGAAGATAATATAAAAGAAAATGCTCCAAAACCTTCCAAAGGAAATGGAAACTCTCCACAAACCTATGAAGAATTTGAATCAGAAATGACCAAAAAGATGGAAGCCTTCTGGGAGGAAAAGTTGGAAATAATGCAAAAGAAATTCACGCATCTACAAAACCGGTATGATGAAACTTAAAAGGAAAACCAGGCTTTAAAGGCCAGAATCAGGCAGCTGGAAGACAACGATCGTGTAAAAGAGCAAGAATTAATAAAGCAAAGCCAAAATACCAAGAAATTAGAAGAGAACATAAAATATCTCACCGACAAGGTGATAGATCTGGAAAATAGGGGGAGAAGGGATAATTTAAGAATAATTGGACTCCCAGAAAAGCCAGAAATAAACACCAAACTGGACATGGTGATACAAGATATAATCAAAGAAAATTGCCCAGAGATTCTAGAACAAGGGGGCAATACAGCCACTGACAGAGCTCACAGAACACCTTCTACACTAAACCCCCAAAAGACAACTCCCAGGAATGTAATTGCCAAATTCCAAAGCTATCAAACAAAAGAAAAAATCCTACAGGAAGCCAGAAAAAGACAATTTAGATATAAAGGAATGCCAATCAGGGTCACACAAGACCTTGCAAGTTCTACTCTGAATGATCGTAAGGCATGGAACATGATCTTCAGAAAGGCAAGAGAGCTGGGTCTCCAACCAAGAATCAGCTACCCAGCAAAACTGACTATATACTTCCAAGGGAAAGTATGGGCATTCAACAAAATAGAAGACTTCCAACTTTTTGCAAAGAAAAGACCAGAGCTCTGTGGAAAGTTTGATACCGAAAATCAAAGAGCAAGGAATACCTGAAAAGGTAAATATTAAGGAAAGGGGAAAATGTTATCTTCTTCTTTTACTCAAACTCTCTTCTATAAGGACTACATTTATATCAACCTATGTATACTAATATGTGGGGAAAATGTAATGTATAAATAGGGGGTAAAGAAAGACCAAATAGAATAATGGTTCTCACACAAAGATTCATATGGGAAGGGGAGGGGAAGAAAACTCCTATAAGAAGGAGAGGAAGAGGGGGGGGGTTACTTAAACCTCAATCTCAGGGAAATCAACTCTGAGAGGGAAAAACATCCAGATCCATTGGGATCTTGAATTCTATCTTACCCAACAAGGGTAAGGAGAAGGGAAAACCAAGGGGGGGAGGGGGAGAGGGAGAACAAAAAGGGAGGGAAAGAGAGGGGGGAAGGGGAGGGAACAAAAAGGGAGGGACTAAAAAGGGAAACATCAAGGGAGGGGACAAGGGGGACTGTTTCAAAGTAAATCACTGGACTAAAAGGTAGAGCCGAAGAAGAATAGGTTAGAATTAGGGAAGGCAATCAAAATGCCAGGGAGTCCACAAATGACAATCAT